>NC_047027.1:20584010-20865669 GCF_902652985.1 Pecten maximus
TTTGTCAGGAGTATTATTTGGTAAAGGAAATCTAATGTTGTATAAACAGCAAGCGGGTGTGGCTCCCTAGGGCGGAGGGGGTATGCCCAATAGGGGAAACTGAGGTAAATAATTTAAAGTGCTCCTAGTCATGAACTAAATGGATTTTGAAGAAATTCGTTCAGGAGCATTATTGGGCAAAGGAGATTTAATGTTGTATAAATGAAGTGTGTGGTTCCCTTGGGGCCGGAGAGAGGTGGTCCAACGGGCGAAATATTGTAACATAATGACAGGAGTTAGTCCATATTTTGCTTGAATCATTGTTTGGGAGGCAGAATAAAATAAATGCAATATTGATTATACTGAAATATCCATGCAGGTGTGCGTTACGGGCCCCCGGGGCCTCTTGTTTTAAGTACATGCTGTGTTGGATATGTCGTCCATACATCATACATTTGTATAACATTTTCCATTAACTTCATACGCCATTGTTTATTTACTTATTTTACTTTTTTTTTTACTTATGTACTTTCCGCCATTTTCATTACCTTTTTTACGTTTTTATATATTACGTTTTATTTCTGAAATAAATGAGGAAGACGTTTAGCTTGTACTGGCCTCTTGCTAATTCATTAAACAGTTTCTGAAATTGAGGTGAGTGGGCTTGGGAACGTATAGGTTATCTGCCCTTACATAATTCCACCCCAATGGTAGTTTAATTGATACGAATCGTCCATGTATGTGTTGCTGTTTTTTATGCTGCTTTGTCTTCAAACTACTTTGTATAATGTGCAAATAAAACGAATTGAGATATTTTAGAAACCGAACATCTGGTGGACTGAAATATAAGCAATCCTATCGATGGTTTCATAAATCCGCTTTAAAAAGCGAAATGGAAACGACTGTACGATCCTGTTTATCACACAATGGTGATAATCCAGCTATTAGTTTAAATATTGACTGTGTTCATATGAAATCCAAAATGGTGGCGTCACAAATCACAGAAAACAAAATTGAATGAGATATTTGATTGTAATTAAATTTATACGATCCAGATCTGTAATAAAATGAATTAAAAATGTTCCGGATCGAATTCCTTTCAGATTAAATATGAAATCGACGATCAAAAATATTATACACAGTCAGAAACTTATTATATTGCTATTTGGTTCTCTGACACAATACACCACTATAATGTATTTTGAGTAGTCTGTATGCTTACTCGATTGTCAATATACCACAAACCATAAAACTTTGTCCTCGGGGTGTCTGTGGGTTGGACCGAGATACCATGCTACCCTCGATACACAAAAACGTGTACACTTTAGATTTTGATAATAAATGACTAACACAAGATCCCTTTAAGAACTGGTTGTGTTATATATAGCCGTAGAGTAAAGTACTGACCCTATTTCTGTAATGTAGGACCACGTTTGTAGAATTTCTTTCACCAAATTGTGTCGTTGATTCCTTTATAGTATGCACTCACCAAATGACCTACATATTTTATTTGCATTTATAAATACACTAAAGAATGTATATATATATATATATATATATATATATATTATATCTACCGACTCGCCGGGTATGGAAAAACAAAATTCAAAATGCTAATACGTCCCAGTATTGTGACCTTTGTCCATATTATAAAGAGCAAACCGTGAACATACGATAGCTTCGAATTCACAGCGGCATATCCATTCCTACTACGGTCATGGGTTCGATACCCGTGGAGGCAGGTTGTGTGTATTCCACAGGAACCTGTTTGTTTTGTTTTTTGTTTTTGTTTTGTCTGTATTTGTTTTGTTTTATTATTTTTTTATTCTGTTGTTTTGTTTGTTTTGTTTGTTTTTTTAGGAGTGGGCTTTTAGCAATTTAATCGTGCTAGTTTATATCGAACTTCGTTCAAAAATAACACTCGGGAACACCGAGGGATGGCATTTTTATAAAATTCTAATTATGCCTCACCCCCACCCCACCCCCCAACAAAAAAAAGAATAGATAAATAAATGAAAATGTTCTTAAACATAGACTAACAAATTCCCAGGTCCCTGTACGTGGTATACAGTTGCCTTCCTCAAAGTTGCCTGCCAATGTGTGTAGGGTTAGGAAAATGTGTTAAAGCCCCTTATCAGCGGAGAGAATGACCCGAGGCCAGAAGGAGGGAGACGTGCACGGGATATTAACCGGATTTTATCATATTATTGTGTGAAGGCGACATTTAGGTCTCAAATGGCCGGTTTTAATCGCCTTTTGTCCGTCGTCGTGCGTACGTAAATATTTTGTATTTTCGGCCTTTTCTTAGAAATTCCTAAAACAATTTCAATGATCTTTTGGACGAATTAAGCTTCCATAGACAGATATGCACCAAATACCGAATTATGATATGGTTTCCGCTCCTCGAAGCTCGGGTGCAGGGATCGTATCCATCGGAACCCCTCGTCATTTTCTTCGAAACCGGCCGACGGAGGCGAGGTGTTCCTATTGGGAGCGTATGTGATCGTAACCTCTCGAGGATAGGAAGCTCCGAAAGGCGGGGTCAGCAATCTTCTTCTTCAGACCCGGATATACTAGAAATGAATACCCTTTAATTAACGCTATGTAAACTTCCTTACCCCGGGCTTCACCATGGCCCCGGGGGAGGGATGACGTTTACTACGATTTGTATTGTTGGTCAGTTGGGTATATAATTATGTCATGGTGGATCTTTGACTAATGAGCATGCTAAACATATATGGGTGATTTTTTTTTAATTTCATTTTTTTATTGAACTTCTCATTTCAAGACATTACAAAACATTTAAGGAATAAGATTAGTAGGGGTGAAATACCGGTGCCAGATCCTCCCTAATCCTCCTTGACAGGAGGATTATGACCTTGACCTAATGATGCAATATATACGACCTGATGATGCAATATATGTGATGATAATGAGATATGACGTCACAGGAATGTGAGGTGGGAGGATTGACCTGATGATAACAATAGAAGATATGACGTCACAGGACTGGAAGGTGGGAGGATTGACTTGATAATACAATGGTGGGTACCCTTAGCATTCTTAAAAATAGCCATGGTGCAATGTTTTGTATAGATTGCCACCCTCCGTTTGTTTACAGTCACGTGGTAGTCCTTTCATACCGGACACGACAACAGAAGTCTAGGTGGACAGTGTGATAAATCGAGCGTGAATATGTACACATTCAGTCTATGGTCGAGATTAGATAATGTCCTCAAATGACCTTAAGAGTAACACGACACAGAAAAATATTGTTTAAAAATAACTACGTTACAGACAACTCATTATTTGTGAAGGTAAAGCTGACAAGATTAGACATGTTCATAGTAATTTGACAATAGTCAAGTCTCAACAGGTTATCACTTTTTACAAGCTATGGTATGTGTAACACTGCATATATAAACCAGGTGGACACTTGAAGTCACCACTAATGGCTCAGGAGATCATCAATCGGATAGTCGCGGAAGATATTACTCTGACAAATATATCAAACAATCAAATAGACTGTCGTCTTGGTATAACACAACAAGTCATCGCTAAAAAAGTCAAAGGTGAGCTGAAGATCTGTTTAAAAGAAAATGGAAAGAGTATACAAATAACGGGAAACTATTTTAAAAAGATACTGTTTCTATCAGAAAGTCTACAGTGTATTTGTGCTCTACTACATTGACATGTCAGATATCGGAACAGATTGTTTTCGTCATAATTTGTACCACATACGACCAGTACATCATTCTATGATCAAGTGTAAGGATCGATTGCAAACTTTCCAAGATTGGCCTCAACAAATACGCCAAACCCCAAACGAACTTGCTCGAAACGGATTTTTTTATTCTAGACAGAGCGATAAAGTCACCTGTTTCATGTGTGGAGTACAGTTGAGCTCCTGGATGTCCTACGACAGTGTAGAAAACGAACATAAAAAGTGGTCGACAGAGTGTATTTACCTACAAATGACAATACCGCTATAACATGGGAGGTCTAACTTTTTATTTGCATGACGTTGATGATAAAGATGATCTAGGTTGTAGCTGCAACATATGTCAGCAATATAGGACACATGGTTCACTAATTAACGAACTCATCGAGGAGAGAGGTTGGTCTTTCGATTCGGGATTCATAAAACCTGAACACGTCGTCGAACTAGCAAAGATACTGGCAGAAGTGTGGTCTGAAGAGGATTACGCCATTGATGATCCCGTTTTTAGCTCTCTGGACGGAGTCCAGGAGAGCTTACGCAGTCATTCTCATGTTTTTGCCGGAAGTAGAATTATTAAAAGTTTGTGGACAGAGGATATCAGAAACAGTGGGACTGTCAGAATGGATTTCAAGACACATGATTGGGGTCGACACGAACTAGATTTGACAAGAAATTTGAGTTGTTAAATGATTTCATTTTTGAGTAATCGTCAATTAACGGTGTCATTTTGGACATTCTCGGTGTCACAGGGACATGCCGAACGTTATTCTGAGGAGTTATGAGGCAAAGTTCCTATATCAACCCACTGTAATGTGTATATAACAATGTGCTGCAACACACGTATCCCTGTGAAGCTGCAAAAATTTGCTGCTATGCGTGTTACATTATATACATTATGTCGTCTGCTACAGTGTACAGGGTGTCTCGATAAGTATATGTGTATACGTCCCTGGCAAACACTGATATGGAATATTACTATGTATTCTTAGTAGTTCCAATTGTTTATCTTCTCTCATAATAATAACTTAATTTCTTGAAAGCATGGGAATGGAGCCCTATCTTTAAATCGGCAAAAGTTCCGGCCTATCACAAGGAGACTTGACACGAACACACCGCAGCCTCCCAAAACACACATATGCACTCACCACACTCATACATGTCGCACGCACGGGAGGCCGTCCTTAAATGACCTTAGATGTTAATAGGACGTTAAACAAAATAAACCAAACCAAACCAAACCAGAGCTATTACTTAGTATTTGAAATATGTCCTGTTACCCAGTGTATAGCTTTAAATCACTAATACATGTAACTGTTGACAAATGTGTTTTGGGTATAAAATGTACCATGTGTAAATATGGTAAATATCAGAAAACTTGTGATAATTTAAATCAAATTTGGAGAGAATATAGGTTTCTAATTGATTATAGTCATATGCATATATATTGATGATTTGTATTATGTAGTGATAATGTGCAAGCTGAAAGTATGTCGCATTGGTACTATATTGATGACCAATTTGACATGTGACCTTTGGTGACTAATAAATGAATAACATTTCTCTAGTCATATACATCGGAAAACAGTGAAAATATTATGAGATGAAACAGGAAACAATTCTCAAAATTTCGTTTGAAACGATCAATACACAAAGTCAGGAAAATTCATTGAAAAAGTTGAAAATACAGAGAATATATAGCAAAATAAAAAAAAAATAAGACTGAAATTCGCAAGGAACTGTATATACAAACAAGCTGGATTTCTAATCAACGTCCAGAGAGCTACGAGGCCCTTGGCCTCTTGTTGATTTATTAGTCACTTTTAAGGAACACATAGGTTACAGAGTATCTTGCTAATGGATACATTTGAGGAAAGACTTCATTCTTACCTGAGAAATCGTATCGAGGAAAAAGCATACAAGAAGATTGTGACGAAATTGTTATGTCTAGCCTATGCATTGAACGTTAAAGACGTCATATCGGAACTTTTTACCTGTACAGGATGCCTAGAGGGTCAAGCTAACCAGGAAGGTCACAATTGTGTGATGCTTAGCGGTGAAGATATAGTGGATCGATATTTTGAAGAAGCTTTGTTAACTGTCAACCACCTAGAAGTAGAGAAACTGTGGCGGGATCTTTCTATTCAATCTTGTGTTCCCTCCCACGTGTTACGGAACTTGATGAATGACGAACGGTTTCGTTGTGAAGAATATGTAAAACGTCATTTCTCTAGCAAAATCCTCAAGATTGTGAAGAAAGTAGACATTGTCAGACCGAAACTATTTGCTTAACATGGAGGATACTCAATCTATTAATGAGAAAATAGACTCGTTATTTAACTTTGTATACGCCTTTCACATGTATCAACAAACATCGGAGAGTGATATGTTAAGACATTTCATAGAAGAAGTAAACAGTTTTAAAGTTCCCGACGATATTAGAAACAATTATATTTTAAAAGTACTGTGTCCTGAATGGAGAAATATGGAACTGAAAATACTATGGCGAAGAAAAAAGATTAACAAAATAATTCAATCTATGCATCGTCTAGAGAACCGCTTTATAAAACCGTAACCACGGTCTTTTTGTTCATTTATGTGGAAGATATTGAGACAGCCACTTCAGTATGTATAACAATATTATTATAATCTTTTATGTCAATTATACATATATAAACTCATTTATGTGGAAACTTATTAGACAACGATTTGAGTATTAAGATATTATTGTAATTCTTTATTATATTAAAGATGTAACGACAGTCCGTCTTGTCTCTACGTACTAATGATTGTAAAGGTGCACATTTTATCAAAAAGATATTCCCATGTATGAAATTATTTTATCTTTATTTATGAAATTATTTTATCTTTATTACTAGTTAACATTATAATTAATACAGTTAATACTTATAACTGTTTCTTTATGATATAAATGTTCACCTTTACAATGAATGTCTATTGTAGGAAATGTTGACACCACAAGAAAAACAGAGAGTAGATGACATTTATTATAACTTTAATAACGGTGGAACGTTCCTCAGTCCGACAAAAGTACATCAAATACTCAAATCACAAGGATTTAACTCTCCAGGTTTGCACAAGATCAGACGATACATTCAAAGTCTCGACGATTACAGTCTACAAAAACCTGTGAAGCGTTCATTTAAGCGCGCACGTGTAGAAGTTGGGGAGCCATTCGAGCAGTATGACACCGATTTATTGGACATGACATCACTTGCCAAGCATAACTCCGGTGTGAAATACTTGTTGATGGTTATCGATGTGTTCAGTCGCTTTCTCTGGGTGGAACCTATTAAAACAAAAACGGCAAAAGAAGTATTAGAAGCCTTCAAGAAAATAGCTGAAAGGGGTAGAATTCCGAAGAAAATTCATTCAGACTTAGGTAAAGAATATAATAATAGATGGTTTAAAAAATGGTGTCATGATCACAACATTCATTATTTTTTTTACTGCACAGAGTCATTTTCACGCCTCAATGGTAGAACGCGTTAATCGAACATTTAAGACCATGATATTTCGCTACTTTACTAAATATAGAACCTATAGGTATATCGACGATTTACAAAAATTTGTCGATTCGTATAATGCCACACCCCACCGCTCCCTCAATGGTATAGCTCCAAAAGATGTTAACGACGACAATCAAGCAGATTTATTTGCTTACATGTACTTGAGGAAAAAACAGAAACTGAGACTAAAAAGGAATAAACGGAAAAAAACACCCGAAAAAAACAATCCCTACAGATTCAAGATAGGAAGTTTAGTTCGTATATCACACACAAAACAGTTGTTTAAGCGTGCCTATCAACAACAATGGTCATCCGAAATATTTAAGATAAACAAAAGATTTCTTATGCAGGGAATACCTCTGTATCAATTGATAGACTTTTTAGGAGACCCCATCAAGGGTAATTTTTATCAGTCAGAATTACAACGCGTCGACAAAGACGAGCAAACGTTATGGTTTATAGATAAAAAAATACGCAAACGTAAGAGAGGAGGTCAGATCGAGTGGCTCGTCCAATTCGAGGGTTGGCCCTCTAAATATAACCAATGGATTTCAGAGAAGGACATCAAAGACGTCACAACAAACAAACATGACACACTACGTCATCATTAACAGCGACAAGAATCTCGACTATTTTCCCGACAATAAACCCTACCATTTTCGCTGCCAACTAAAATCTCCCATTACTCTGAATGGTACATGGAATGTAGCACTCGTTGACATATGTGTAGCAACAAGTAATACGAAAACGAGAGAAAATTTATACGTACACTGTGATCTAGTTGGAGAATCCATTGTCGACGGTGAGAAGCAGAATCTACTTCGAATGGTGAAAGCTCAAAAGGTTGCAAGCTGGAGTCAAACACTTGACACTCCCCAATACGTTCCTGTAAAGAGATCAGAAATCAGAGATATAGAGATATCTATAAAAGACAGTGACGATAACTTTGCTTCATTCTTAAAAAAGTCAGCAACGATTACACTTCATTTTAAAGCCTATCCATTTTACAGATGAATGTTTCTAATCTATACGTACCCAATGTGGGTAAGTGGTTACAGTATTATCGGAAAGTTACGGATGGAAAGGTCAATCCTTATACAGATATGAAAGATGTAAAACAAAGGGGAGGAAGCATATCAGGTGATACGACTGAATTCATCGTTCCCATCGACAAGTACAGCAGTGACGGAGAGAAAGCCTTACCAACCCGAAACCTCGACATCAACATGGTATCACCTTCGCAACAGATTGTGGATCAAGCCAAGTCGGAATTAAAAAGGAAGAGAAAATTAAAAACTAATCATTCTAACAGGAAACGTCGAAGGGTACACATCATCAGAAGAAAACCGACAGGAAAGAAGACAAAACAGAAAACTACACAGAAACGCAAGTCTACACAGAAGCGTAAGTCTACAAAGAAACGTAAACACACAAAGAAACCAACACAGAAGCGTAAGAAATCTAATCACTTACTATCATCATGGCTACAATAAACAAGGACTTTTTCAGAGAAGCCCAACCTTCACAGTTGGAACTTTTTGAATTACCACCCACACAGACAGCGGTCGAAAACGTATACTTTCAAGATGTACTACCGATATCACAGATGACTGGGGATTCACCAATAGAATTTGTCGTTTCCGGTCAAAATGGTATGGAATACATCGATATGAAAAATTCACTAGTTTACTCTAAAATAAAGATAACAAAGGCAGATGGATCTGCTATAAGCACAACCGAAGATATAGGACCCGTCAATTTTTTGTTACCTGCCCTATTTTCACAAGTAGACGTTACACTTCAAGGGAGAACGGTAGTCTCTACCACAAGTAATTATGCCTATAAGGCATACATTCAGACATTATTGAAATATGGAACTGATGCTAAAACATCCCAGCTGACGACTCAGTTATGGAACAAAGATACCGATGGGGAGATGAACGATACAGACGTGAGGACTGGTAATAACTTAGCTTTGCTGGAAAGAGCTGAACTATTCGAGGGTGGTAAAAGTGTCGATTTAGAAGGTCCCATATTTCACGATCTATTCAGGATGGATAGATACCTACTTAATCAAGTCAACGTAAACGTGAAGATGTACAGATCAAAGCCTGAATTTTGTCTATTGTCCGGAACACAGACTCCAGACTACAAGATTGAATTTGAAGATATTAGACTACGCATCGCTAAAGTCAAGGTTAACCCTGCCGTCATCTATGCTCAAAGTCAAGCCCTAACTACTACTACAGCAAAATATCCATTTACGGAGACTGTACTAAAACACATCACCCTCCCAGCTGGAGGTACCAGTTTTACGTACGACAACATATTTCAGGGAATGAGACCAAATTTCGTAACAATTGGATTTGTCGATGCAACTGCTATCACGGGAGCCTACGATCAAAACCCATGGTTCTTCCAACCATTCAACTTAACATCCATTGGTCTCTATGTGGACGGAATACCCGTAGGAGGTAACACCATAAAAATCGATTACAATGCCACCACCGGCCAGACCACCATTCCAGTTCTCAGGAACATGTTTAAAACGACTGGAAGATGGTTATACGATTGTGGATTGGAAATAAATAGGGAGAGCATCTCAAATGGTTATTCCCTCTACTCATTCAACTTGGAGCCGATATTTCAAGGAAGTCAATATCTTACCTTGCTGAAACAGGGAAACGTCAGATTGGAGGTCACATTCGGAAGTACACTACCAAAAACCATCAGCTGTATCGTCTATGCCGAGTATCCTGGCTATTGTGAAATCAACGCTGCAAGAGATATTTTAAAACCATGAATACCAGTCAACTTCGTTGCGTCATCAATTGTGATCCCGTCATGAAGAAACAGAACATAAGTGTTTATGCGCGAGATCACATACCGACACATATAGAGCGATTTCCTACCGGGTTTATTGTAAATACAGACGAAAGTCATCAACCTGGACGACATTGGGTGGCTTATTACATGGAGTCACCCACAAAAATTGAATTTTTTGACAGTTATGGACATTCTCCAGAGTACTTTTCACTTCCAAAATGTACATCTTTCAACGTAACACGGCTACAGAGTACAAGATCAAACGTGTGTGGGGAATTTTGTTTATTCTATATGCAAGGACGCTGTAAAAATGTATCTCTCAACTCTATTGTCAATGTATTTAGCAGTGATTATAAAAATAACGATGAATTTGTATATGATTACATTTACAATTCTTTTCCGTTTTGTTTCAAAACTGGTGATGGGTATCAATCGTGCTGTTCAGAACATCAATAAAATGTACATACATCACTCACATGTTGTCATTTTGAATCATGACACAGTCAAGTCTGGTCCCCATCGTCTGTCCTGCCACGATACAGCTAGCAGGAAGCTCTGGAAGTGGTAAAACGTTTCTGATGAAACAAATGTTAGAACATGCCGATGGTTTGTTTAGTCAACCTACGGCTAAGATCATGATTTGTTATGATACCTGGCAACCCATGTTCGACGAACTCAAGCGTAATATCAAAGAAATCACTTTCGTTAAGGGAATACTAGAGGAAACACAGTTTGAGGAATGGACTTCTACTACAGACAAGCATAAGATAATAGTGTTAGACGACTGTTTGATTGAAGGGTCTAATTCTGTACAACTCATGAAAATGTTTTGTATAGGATCACATCATAGAAATGTGACAGTTATATTTTTGGTACAAAATGTGTTTCAAAAGGGTAGAGTAATGCGTACTTTAAGTTTAAACACTCATTACTTCATCCTGTTTAGAAATTATAGAGACCAGGCACAAATTGAGACGTTGGGAAGGCAGATGTTTCCCAGACGACTAGACTATTTCAGACAGAGTTACCTTTCTGCCGTGTCTAAAAGATATGGATACCTGTTTGTCGACGTTAGTCCACACGCTCCACAGTTAAATATCATTGACGGCCCGACCGAACTTTCACCACTTCGTACGCAGATATTGCCTGGACAGGATCCAATCATCTACGAACCTAAAAAATAAAATATTTTCTCGATTTCATGCTTTCTGCATCACAACATCAACAAGCAGCTATCATAAACACGTTGACTAGAGAACAATTGCAATTGTTGACAGAAATCATATACAATACGGTGTTGGATAACGTCCCTATGTCAGACGAGGACAAAAAGACTGTATCTAAACAGAAACTTGCCATTCGCAAGGTGCTAGTCGAGGATATCACACCTAAACAGAGGAAAAGAAGATTGCTGGCTATTATTGAAGTGTTACCGATATTCATCTCCAACTATCAACAATGGCAAGAGAACTCGTCCTGATAACGAAAGCTAAATACGACAGATTGATGGATGAAGCAGATAAATCGGATAAAAACCAGGAGAAAAATAGAACAACTGAACAATCGCCTGATGAATTGGATGATATTAACGATAACACGGAAGTTAAAAAACCTAATGAACATATCAAACACAGTAAAAATGCTGTAAACCATCCTAACGAGGCAAAAATCGAACAGAAAGGAGGAAAGTTAGCATTAGAAGATACACCGGAACGTTTCATGGTTAATTTAAATAAATCAATGAAGCGTAAATGGTTATCCTTTAGGGTTTAATTTTCCTTCATCTTTTACATCACGACTATAAATAGACACAATGTACATATAGATACAGGATCTGTCAAACGTATCATCGCTTTATATAAAACTGTCAGTATTTCATCGTACTGCTCGATCTGAACATTAAATACATTGATAACGCAAAACAAGCTCATAGTTGAGTTGACCACCATGGACGAACTACCTTCTATAGAACAACTATTGCATGATTATCCCAACGATGTTGTAGCAGAACAGTTACGAGAACTTAAAAGGAAGCTAGAACAGGACAAGGAAAATCAACCACCCTCCAAACAACTGCGACTGATTGACTCGGAAATTTACCAATGCCATGTGTGTGGTAAAAAAATAAAACGATTACAAAACTTTAGGAGACATCTGGCAGGTCACGAGAAACCGTTTTCATGTGTACACTGTAATACTTCATTTACGAGGATGGACAATTTAAAAAGACATATGGCAAGGAAGCATCAAGATGGAGGAAACGTTTCAACTAAACCACTTCATGTACAGTCTCCATTACCTAAACCACTTCATGTACGGTCTCCATTACCTAAACCACCTCACGTACGGTCTCCATTACCAGGACCACCTCACGTACGGTCTCCATTACCAGGACCATCTCACGCCCAGTCTCCATTACCAGGACCATCTCACGCCCAGTCTCCATTACCAGGACCATCTCACGCCCAGTCTCCATTACCAGGACCATCTCACGCCCAGTCTCCATTACCAGGACCATCTCACGCCCAGTCTCCATTACCAGGACCATCTCACGCCCAGTCTCCATTACCAGGACCATCTCACGCCCAGTCTCCATTACCAGGACCGTCTCGGATACAGTCTCCCATACCAAACCTACCCCAATCTTCCACACGTGAAAGATATTCTCCCATAATCGAACCCGTTACACCGCCACCTACAAATAATCATCAGTTTTCTGACGATAGCAGCTTAAATGGATCCGCCAATGTGAGATCTATTAACCCTAACGATGTTGACAATGCTGATTTACTAACATTCTTCAGCAACATCAAGGAGGAAGTAGTGGAGCATATTACACACCAATGTCATTCTTTACAGGGTATTAAATGGTATCTCTGTGCACAGGTGGAACTTGAAAAGGAGGATAAAGATGGAAACAAGCAACAGTCCTACCCTCATTTCCGAAGTAAAAGCTACGTGTATCTACCAAATGAAACATTTTCATTGCATAATTTAAATGAAGCATTTCAGAAAATATTTATATCATTTCAAGAATATCTGAGAGAGGGATCTAATTGGAGACTTAAAAAAATAGTGAAGTTTGAGATAAGTACCGTTACATACTCACCTTTGGGTGGGTCTTCATATTTACCAACACCTGACACGTTTCGACATTCTGGCATTATCAACGTTGTTAACAGGGACGAAAAATGTTTCCTATGGTCCATTTTAGCTTCTCTCCATCCCAACCATAAAGTTCCGGAACTGGTAACCAACTACCTACCTTACGAACAGGAACTAGACATGACTGGAATTCAGTACCCCATGACCATATCACAAGTGGAAAAGTTTGAAAGACAAAATAATATTTCTGTGAATGTGTTTGGGTATGAGGATAAGGATATTTTTCCTATGTATGTTACAAAGCTGCGGCAGGTATGTCATCATGTCAATTTATTGTATTTAAAACATTATGCACAGAGTCATTATTGCCTCATTAGCAACCTTGATAGATTTTTATCTAGAACAAAAAAAACACAACATAAGACTTATTTTTGTCATTACTGTTTACAAGGGTTTATAAGAAATGACCTGTTAGAAAATCACATTGAATATTGTTCAAAATACGATCCACAACACGTAGAACTTCCGAAAGATGGAGAAAACATACTAGAGTTTGCCGATTTTGACAAACAGTTAAAAGTACCATTTGTCATTTATGCCGATTTTGAAACTTTCGCTCAGAGAATGGACACATGCCTACCCAATCCAAATCGATCGAGTACGACTAAAAATACAAAATTCGAACCCTGTGGATTTGGTTATCAAGTCGTCAGCATTGACGAAAAGTATACCAAATCTCCAGTCATATATCGAGGTCCAAATGTAAGCAAAACTTTTCTGGAACATATAATGGAAGAAGAAAAGGAAATATATGACATTTTAGCGCATGTAGAACCTTTAGTCATGACTCCAGAGAATGAGCGAGAGTTTCAAAATAGCACAAAATGTCACATATGTAGTCAATATTTTACAGATAAAACCGTCAGAGTAAGAGATCATTGTCATTTGACGGGTAAATTCAGAGGAGCCAGTTGTCAAGATTGTAACCTCAATTTTCAATATCCTTCTTTTATTCCCGTCATATTTCACAACTTAAAAGGGTTTGATGGACACATCCTCTGTGAGAGTATGGGTTTATTCAAAGATCATGATATCAAGTGTATTCCAAATAACATGGAGAAATACATTTCGTTCAGTTTGGGAAATTTACGTTTCATAGATTCATTTCAGTTTATGTCTCAGAGTCTAGAATCACTAGTCAACAATCTGGCTCAAGAGGGATTAGAGTCATTTAAACATTTAGGTGACGAATTTTCTGTAGAGCATGCACAGCTTTTGTTGAGAAAGGGTGTATACCCTTACGAATATGTAAACAATACAGACAGATTTGACGAAACCTGTTTACCACCAAAGGCAGCATTTTACAGTCAATTGAGCAAATCACACATTAAAGATGTAGATTATGAGCATGCGCAAAGCGTTTGGAATACACTTGCTATCATGAATTTTGGAGAATATCACGATCTCTATTTAAAAACAGACGTGTTATTGTTAGCTGATGTGTTTGAAAATTTTAGAAGTATGTGTATGAAGTATTACAGTTTGGATCCGGCTCATTTTTATACGAGTCCCGGTTTAGCATGGAGTGCTGCACTCAAAATGACTGGGGTTAGTTTAGAATTGTTGACAGATCCCGACATGTACCTGTTTTTCGAGAGTGGGGTACGAGGTGGTGTGTCTATGATCTCAAACAAATACTCCAAAGCTAACAATGCTTACCTATCAGAAACTTATGATAGCTCCAAACCAAATAAATACATTCTTTATACGGATTGTAACAATCTGTACGGTAAAGCTATGACTGAACCCTTACCTGCGGGAGGTTTTCAGTGGGTGGACAATGTAGACCATTTCGACGTTCAAAACATACCAACTAACGGAGACACGGGATCCGTATTAGAAGTAGATTTAGAATACCCATCAGAACTACATGACCTCCATTCAGACTATCCCCTTGCCCCTGAAACTAAAGCCATTCCCGACGACATGTTATCTTCTCATAGCAAAGAACTATGGAAAAAATTACACCCCGACCCTAAACACACCGACAACAAATTAGTTGGACGTGTTGCCACACCCAAACTCGTACCTACGCTAGAAAACAAGACGAAATACATCTGTCACTATAGAAATTTACAATTGTACTTAGAGTTAGGAATGAGACTGACCAAGATTCATAGGGTTTTGGAATTTAGACAGCATCCGTGGTTGAAACCTTACATATTGTGTAATACGGAATTGAGAAAACAGGCTAAAAACGAATTCGAAAAAGATTTTTTTAAATTAATGAACAATTCGGTGTTCGGTAAAACTATGGAAAACGTACGCAACAGAGTAGACATCAAACTGACCCACACCGAGAAAAAAATGAAAAAATACGTAGCCAAACCGTCGTTTCAAAGATTCAAGATATTTAACGAGGATTTGGTAGGAATAGAGAACAGTAAAATCAAACTAGTACTCAACAAACCCGTATACGTGGGTCAGTGTATTTTGGATCTCTCAAAATGTACCATGTACGATTTCCATTACAATCACATGCTGTCTAAATATCAGAACATACGTTTACTCATGACGGACACCGACAGTCTGATGTACGAAATATCGGACGTAGCAGACTTGTACGACACAATACGAGAAGACAGACACTTATTTGATCTCTCCAATTATCCTGCTGACCATCCAATCTATGACGTCACAAACAAAAAGATCCTGGGTAAGTTTAAAGACGAATTAGGCGGAAAGATTTTACGGGAGTTTGTCGGGTTGAGACCTAAAATGTATTCTTATACACATGATCAACAATCTAAACAAATCGCTAAAGGAATAAATAAGAGTACTATTGCACACGACTTACGTCACGATATGTATCTAGAATGTCTGTTTGGTTCTAAAACATTGATGTGTGATATGAATTCCATCAGAAGTGACAGACACGACTTACACGTGTATACCATTAGAAAAGCCGGTCTCTGTAGTTTTGACGACAAGCGCTATGTAAGAGAAAATGGTGAGACGTGGGCGCATGGTCACTACAGAATCAAAAACGACATATTTTGAATACACTTTTATTCAATACAATATACATGTTTATCGAAAAGGCGAAATTTTAGTTATTTATTGTATTTCTTAAAGAGTTGATGCTTATATAATGTATAGTTACATAATAAAGATTTTGTTACATTTTGCAATTTTTTTGTTATTTTTTATATATGTAAAGGAATACTGTCTGATGTGGAGTAGGCCAAGTTTACGAGATTTTCAAGTCCGCGCCAGTGACTTACGACCTTACAGCTTTTCACGGCATGCCAGAGGATCGCATCCTATTCTTCACATCACGTATTATACCTTTTTAATAACAGTAGCACTGTCTGATGTGTAGTAGGCCAAGTTTACGAGATTTTCAAGTCTGCGCCAGTGACTTACGACCTTACAGCTTTTCACGGCATGTCAGAGGATCGCATCCTATTCTTCACATCACGTATTGCTACCATACCCCACCCCCATGTTGGCATAATTCTAACGTTTATCCTCGAGGAAAACAAGACTTTAGTTTAAATAAAAAAAATTGTCAAATACTAACACTTAATGTTTAAGTATAAGCTCTATAACTATAACTGTAATACATGCAATATTATATTGGAGTTATCTCCCTTCCTATAGTCAAAGTCTACCTATACGGTATAACTACTATTTATAAAGCTATCAGTGATGATTATTTAAGTTTTAGAGTTAATGAAAATTTACATACCGTATAGGTAGACTGACCATTTACTTTGCATCGTCTTATTGATTATATGGATGATATCTCTGACGTGTCGATCGTGGGGTGTTGACATCATCCTCTGGAACTTTCGATTGCGTGGCTGCTGGGACACCACCCTCCAGAACTGCAGGAGTTGATGCGATACCACTCAGAACTACCCTCTTATCCTCACCAACGTCTAACTGTTGTTCAGGCTAAAAAGAAAGAAAAGCAAAACCTGTTTACAAATATAATCTGTTTATTTCATGTTTACTAGGCTATCGTAGAGGATGTAAAAAAAAAAATTAACTATAAATTGATGCACAGAGTTTTGTTTAAAAAAAAAAATATTTAGCCTTAAATTGATGTACAAAGTTTTGTTTAAAAATAAAACTTACCACATCGTCATCTAGCAGATGTATTTTATCATCAATTGCCTTTTTTATAAGGCATAATTCCTCATATTCTGCGTAGTGCAGACTTAAGCTTACTCCCCATCCTTTAGAGATATGAACATACAGTTCATTATTGCCGGTGCGATATCTTGTCACCGCAACCTATAGTATGAAATAGAAAAGACATTAAATTTATGCTTAAATGTATCATTTACATTAGTGTAAGTGTTTAGTGATAACTCAAGGTTATGGGAGCAAATATTAAAATACAATTTAAATTTGATAAATATTATAAAAAAAAATATCAAAATTATAAATAAATATTGGCAAATAATTTAGTTTAAATAAAAACCATCAGAACTAAAATTTGTATAAAATTGCAAAAAGTTGTGAAAAAAAATAAAAATAAAAATGAGTGATTTTGTAGTATACAGTGTAAATATTTGACCAAATGATACCATTTGTATCTTACCATTCCAATACTTTGATAAGCTGTATCTATTGAAGTTACTTTAACTATTTCACATCTAGGTTTTAAAGGTTTAGAACATTCTCCTGTTTTCGAAAATACTCAGAAACTACCTCAATCCGTGCAATGGTGTCTATGACTACAAAATGTTGATTCTATATGTTTATTTTACAGATTAGTTCCATACTTATAAACTGATGAAAAATAGATTTATATATCTGATCTCAATCTATGCAATGGTGCCTATGACTGCAAAATGTTGATTCTAATAATATGTTTATTTTACAGATTAGTTCCATACTTATAAACTTACTTATAAACTGATGAAAAATAGTTGTATATATTTGATGATTTTGTAGACTTTAGATAACTTTATATTTGTTGAAGTTTTTTTTTTTTTTTTTTTATAAGTATACTCAAACATATTTTATGGTAAAATTTAATGGTGTTATGCTTGTTATTTTTTTTTTTTCCTGAAACCCTTAACACTTTTGGTTGTCTTGGTTTTAAGTATTTTTTCCATTGTTTATATTCTAGCTCAAAATACTCTTGATTTACTAATGTTGTAATTGATATTTTAACAAGCAAACTGTTTTATGTAAACTTCTACTAACATGTGCCACATAGAAAGAAATCCATATTTTTCCATTGTTTATGTTCTACCTCAAAATACTCTGGGTTTAAAAATGTTGTTATTGATATTTTAACAAGCAAAATGTTTTATGTAAACTTCTACCAACATGTGCCACATAACAAAGAAATCCAGTTTTATCTTGCCTTACTGTTGATTTTATTGCCAAATCGATGTATATATTTTGTTGATTAAATTTGTTGCATTTGAAGTTTGTTGTTTGCTTGTTACTTAGATGGGAAGACATAGAAAGTTAGCATTTGTAATACTGAGCATATTGGGGTGGCTTTTATTCTTCTTAGGACCTCCTATATGTTTCAGTGATTTGAAACTTTAAAGATATCGACTACATACACCTGGACTCCTGTTAGCTAGCATTGCGTGTTAAGGTCATTTGAGGACATTGTCTAATCTCGACCATAGACTGAATGTGTACATATTCACGCTCGATTTATCACACTGTCCACCTAGACTTCTGTTGTCGTGTCCGGTATGAAAGGACTACCACGTGACTGTAAACAAACGGAGGGTGGCAATCTATACAAAACATTGCACCATGGCTATTTTTAAGAATGCTAAGGGTACCCACCATTGTATTATCAAGTCAATCCTCCCACCTTCCAGTCCTGTGACGTCATATCTTCTATTGTTATCATCAGGTCAATCCTCCCACCTCACATTCCTGTGACGTCATATCTCATTATCATCACATATATTGCATCATCAGGTCATATATATTGCATCATTAGGTCAAGGTCATAATCCTCCTGTCAAGGAGGATTAGGGAGGATCTGGCACCGGTATTTCACCCCTACTAAGATTTATTTTTTTTTAACATGAGGTCATAACAACATTGGCTTCTGGAAAGATTCCATGAACCGCGTTAGCATGAGTCGTGTTTACAAAAAATCCGACGGCTATACGTTGGAGAGTATACTATCCTATGGTGGTAACGCGGTCCCCGATATCACTACATACTGTGTAGCCCGAGTTTCCTCTGGCCCTGACACCATGTCTGGTGTCTGGTATCAGGGCTAGAGGAAACTCGGGCTACAATTTTTCGCCAATGCTTTCAAGCATACTAAATGTAAATAGTATTATACAATGTATAAAACATGAACAATACAACCACGCCGCTCAGCATCTAGCTTATATCACACTGGTGCTAAATTATGCATTTGCCAATAATAAGATGTACACAATACGTGTACTAATATCTAAGAATATCGCCATTACATAAACTTGAATTGAGATATCATGCCATTTGATTAATATAAGTGCAACTGTTATAACATTAACCTTTGGGAAATTTAGTTATATAAGTCTCTGTGTGAAACTTATTGTAGTTTGTGTACGGCCAAATGAAGTTTTCAGAGCGAATGAATACGACAAACATCTTTTTGAAAGAAAAAAAAATAAAGAAAGTTGTAGCTAGGACATACACCCATGCATGGGCCAAGCTAATTAAGGGGCGTGTGCAAAAATGAGTCCGTTAGCTTCATTTTTTTTTTATCATTTTCAAGTTCTTGAATATAAATATAGCGGTTTGACTTTTGCTAATTTCAATTGACTTGGAACAGATAGTGCTTTCAGAAAAAGATACATTTACTAAGTAAGTTACCGGGAGCTCAATTACAGAAGCTACATCCTTCAGAAAACGTGCAGGTATACCATCTAACCCCGTACTCATTTCAAACATTATAAAATTACAATTACCTAGTTAGGGAACTTATGTGACAGAAAATTGGAAGAAAATTACGAAATATATTAAAAAAATCTTTGGGTAGGCCTTTTGTATTGACTTCTAACTATCTATCGAAACAAGAACGGTGTTCTGTTTTGCGTTTGCAGACTTCCGAAGATATCTCTAGAAGCTCCTCATACATGGCGGTGTATAATTAAATATTGCACAAAACTTAAAGACAATTTCGTTATCGGAAAGTCAATATCTGGAACGGTTGAATGACAGAAAGAACCATCGACGGTTCTAGGCGCCTTCGATATACTATAAGTAGGTCGTGTGCACCGGACCGTACATCAGTCGGGAACAGAAGTACGAGAACATCGTACCTGTGTGTATGTAGTTTGACTTGCCTGGACAAGGAACAGGTTCTCGGCAGCCCTACACGGAAATATGGGTCTTCGCTCTTGAACAGAGGATGAAGGACTAAATCACAGGAATCGAACCTTGTGGATATTTTGTGGTCATTGTGTGATTTTGGGAAGGGTTGACATTGTGGAACGGTTCGGGGCTTTGAAAGGAAACGCGTACATTCGTGCGGCAAGCACACACGTGTAATTTACCCTGTGTTTCACGTGTGTGTGGGTGCTACCTTCTTATCATTTGGCATCATGGTGAACCTCGAAGACTTCTGCGGGAAGGAGGGCGGTGCGATATGGGTAAGATATTGACAATGACAACTGACATCTATGCAGACCACTGGCTAGCCTAGCTAGTTTCACTTTGTCTAATAAGACTCTGTGACGCGTTTGTCTGAAATAGATTTCAATTCTTATGATATGTCGCACTTATGAACTGTTTAATAATGACAGCTTCAAATACTCCTTTGTACGTCATTGTTTATATTAGTCTAGGCCTATAGTAAGTGAGTGATAATTGACATAAGGCGGGGTGGAAACATATTCGAGTTACCTCCCTTTAAACGCGTCCTACTTACTCACTTGTGGGCTCGGGCCAAGACACCTTTTAATTTCTATATATAATTTTTTCAATACCAGAAACCAACACAAATTCTGTAGAAGTTAACTGACTGGTCGGTCTTTTAATCCAAGTAAATTTTGTCCAGTAGGCAATAACAAAGCTATTGACTCATAGTAAACATATACACATATATACACATGTACATGTATAGAGTGTTCTAGATAAAAGTTGCGTAACCCTTAAACTAAGTTTGAGGAGTGACAAAAATGCTGACTTGGTCATTCATCAGGGGGTCGTTGAAGGATAAAGAGGGAGATGTTTGGTGAAAATAACTTTGAATTTTGACACATAGTATACAGTTGCCTCATGCCTTTAACTGTCACACTCTTCCCCCGAGGTGTTGGGACCTTGAACAGTACCATGAACTGTTTCCCGAGGTTGTGGCTTAAATTGTTTTGTTACCGGAATAATCCACAAGATTAAGATAAGGGCTACTTCATTTCGAATGTATCATAAAAGATGGTGTAGTGGTTTTAACATTAAGAATCCTCATAAAATCAACATGAATCTTTTCTACTTTGTATGCAACATGGAAACCTCATGTTTCACAACCATAATTAAGAGTATTAGAAAGTAAACATAAAAAAACGTTTAGTTTAGATTGCATTATACATACAAGTAGATATAATTATGGCCTTGTTCAGCTAAAGTAACGAGTTTTTTATGCAAACTAAAGTACTACCATGAAAAGTTAAACACCACACCTTGGTAATGAAAATCGATCAACCATATCGATTTTGTTGCCATTAAGATGAAATATTTCGATAGTTCCCAATCTTCTGCTAGTATGAAATACAATTTTTGTTTTTCTCATTATTGACTGTCAATTTGCCAATTGTCACTAATAACACAGGTGCTTGCATAGAAAATGTGAATTTAAAAAAAAAAATTGATATGGCAGTGGTATGTGTACTATGGAAAGTACAAGGTTGGCAACTCCGCCACACTTCAATCGACTAAAACCACATTTATTTAAACTGACAGGGTGCATGTACTATATAGATACTGTACTACCGTCATCTAGAAACATTTATCTTTAACCTACCGTGTCCGCCGTGACTCAATACGAATTGTTACATCCAAAACAAAATAATCCGTGAAAACGTACAAGTCGCCAAATTCCAACTTCAGGACACCATTTTTCAAACTGCTCATTTAGCCTGTCCAGATTTCTCATTCACTTACAGAGTTGAAAGGTCATGTGTTTAATTATATCATCGACTGTCACCAGGTGCACTTTTTTGGGTCAACTCTGCATGCATTTTGTTCAGAAAATTCTTCGGCTCGTTGAAGAGTTTCATGTAATGAATGATTATTTGAAGAGTTTCGTTGAATGAACGATGATTTATAATCATAACTTATTTATTATTTTGAACGTGAGAGTCCCTTGCACCGACTATGACGGTATACAGGAAAAGCAAACGAAGTCAAGAATGCTCATTCTGCAATGTAGTTACTTCGAATTGCAAAATTAAGTTCTCACTTTTTGAGTCAAGGGAATTTTGATATTCTCTCCTACATTGTATACATGTAGAAGAACTGGTCTTAATTGGCTTAGTGAAGGCTATTGGCCTTTAAAAAAAATAAGAACGGGATAGCCAAAAGTTTCCCCACTACCATAGCTGATGGGGGGGGGGGGGGGGGGGGGTGAATGGGCTAGCCAAAAGTTTATCCGCTACCATAGCTGATAGGGGAGGGGGGGGGGGGGGGGAGAATAGGCTATCCAAAAGTTTACCCACCATAGCTGATAGGGGGAACTTTTGGCTAGCCAATTCTTTCCCTGGGGAAACTTTTACAAGGGGAAAGATTTGACTCCTACACCGGGTTCATAATGTTTATATGGCGAGAGTACTAGTATCCGTCTGGAGTTTGGAGGTCCTGGGTTTGAGTCCAGCATCAGTTCCATGAAGCAAATACAAGCATACCACAGTCTCCCAAAAAACACACTCTCTAAGCACCATGTGCATGAATCTGTCACACAGGGGAGGTCGTCCTTAAATGACCATAGCTGTTGATATTAAACAATACAAAACAAAACTAATAAACTATCTTAACATTATAATATAAATATAAGGTCCATAATGTTCATTGAGTCCGGGATAAATGGTGTATGTATAATTTATGATTTTTTTTGCAGGACGATAATTTATTATTTAACAATTCCTACCCACAATTCACGGAGTGTTCCCAGAATACCCTGCTGGTGTGGGTACCATGTGGCTTCCTGTGGCTCACTTTACCGTTCTACCTGTACGGACTTTGTAAATCCAACTCGATTCCTCTCCCGTTGTCCAGTCTTAACATCTCAAAAACTGTAAGTATAACTTGTGTTTAAAACAGTATGAGGGTAGTGATATTTGGTTGTTTCTAGTTTACTGCCATCACCATTTCCTGGTCGAAGACATATACCGGTAGTATTGCCCTTAGCAAATGTTCCATTTCTGGCAAGCGGTCATAATTTTGGTATGTAGACTTTGTGTAATGATAACATGCAGGTCATATTCTGATTGAGTTATGGTCTTTTTTCCCAAAGATATGGCTGTTTGACTTTAATCTTTAATTAAAATTTCACAAAAACAGGATGACAAAAAGTTAACGCATTTGGAAAATTTTAAAATGACAGAAAAAGAATGCCAAAGTTGTAGAAGATCTTAAACACAAAACTCAGCAAATTAAATTTGAACCAGACCAGGTTGTTATTTTCTGAGGAAATCCTCCTTTTAAAGCTTATACCTGGCATCTGAGAAGTTCTGGTTACACCTCTTCAAAAAGCAAATATGAATTTTTTTCAAATTTCAATAGGCTACCAGCGGGGTCATTAAACTTGACATTTTGACATATCTAGTTGAATACAACAGTATACTGTATATCAAATTCAATTTGTCAAAAATATCAAATTGTTATATTTATATTTCTTTTTTACTCTTGAAATGAAATTGAAATTGGTGTTTTTATTGCAGTTTCTTAGTCTAGTGCTATTCTTCATAACAGCGGTGGAGATGATTAAGTTAGCTAGCGATAAGACTGACAACAACAGACAAGTTCCTACTGCAGTTTTCCTGGGTGATGCGATCAAAGTGGCTTCATTTGTAAGTGTTTTTGTTAAAAAAGGCCTTGACATATTCGTAAAGCTATTTTGAAAAATTCTTAAAATTTGCTGAAAATGTGCACTGAATGATATCAAGTAATAAAATTTTAAAAATGAAAATATAAGCCATTTTAAGGCCCATGCAGGTTCAAAACAGAATTTCCAAATTCCGACTTGTGTTTTCTGTTGGAGTTATTGCCCTTGAAATTTAGCCCTCTTTTGTTGAGGGAGGTATCTTTCCAACAAAGGAGATAGGGCTGGTTTCTTCAAGAGATCATTCTTCATATAAGCATCAGCATCATATCATCGGCATCTTATTAAGTTGTGTTGATCATTGGTCAAGTTTGCAAGGTCAAAGGTCACTAATGGTAATATCTGTAATATAAAGGTAGTGTACAATAATGTACAATAATGAAACACAAATTCGATAAAACAACAAGTATATGCACAAAGAATATAGATTTGCATGTAGACCCTTAAAAAAGTATTTTAGAATGGTTAAATATAATCGTTTCCTTTCCACAGGCGTTGACAGCTCTGTTGATTCAGCTGGAGAAGAGGAGTGGTTTTATCACATCAGGTGTTCTATTTCTATATTGGTTATTGATGACCATTGCTGGGATAGTGCCGTTCTATAGTAAAATCATTCAAAAGGTAGGCAAACCGACAGTTACTGTTCTACAGGTAAATTATACAAAAGGTAAGCAAACCGACAGTTACTGTTCTACAGGTAAATTATACAAAAGGTAAGCAAACCAACAGTTGCTGTTCTACAGGTAAATTATACAAAAGGTAGGCAAACCAACAGTTACTGTTCTACAGGTAAATTATACAAAAGGTAAGCAAACCAACAGTTGCTGTTCTACAGGTAAATTATACAAAAGGTAGGCAAACCAACAGTTGCTGTTCTACAGGTAAATTATACAAAAGGTTGGCAAACCAACAGTTACTGTTCTACAGGTAAATTATACAAAAGGTTTATATTTACAGGTTTATGATGTCATGTTTACCTTGATATTTACAGGTTTATGATTTCATGTTTATCTTTATAATTACAGGTGTATGACGTCATATTTACCTTTATATTTTACAGGTGTATGAAGATGATCTATATACCTTTGTCATGTTCTATGTGTATTGGGCAGCCCTCTTCTTACAGTTAATTTTACACTGTTTTGCTGAGAAAATCACACGCCGAGGTTATCAGGAACTAGGCCAGGTTAGTACAGTGTTTATGTATATATATATACAGTACCTTTCACTTAATCAGGTAGCTCTAAATAGGGTATTTCGTTTATTGGGATAAAAATTCAAAAACCAGAACCATTTTCTCTTAAATCAAGTTTAAAAAAATTGTTTAAATAGGTTGGAAAAGTCGTATTTTTCGGTTATCTTGAAGGCAATACAGCTATACAAAACTTACAGTAAACCGAGAGCATCTGAGGTAACCTGAGTATATTTGACATCAGTTTTTATCGGTAGAACTGAATGTTTACTTCAAATTGAAGCAATTGATTAAGTGATCACAGTCTAGGATAACGAGTTTTGACTGTTGCTCTCTAACTTACAGCTGCTGAAACATGTACAAATTTGAAAAAAATTACAAAAACATTTCATCTAGGTTCATGGAATTTTTTTTGAACCTTTTGTATCACCCTTCAAATCATTTTCTTGTCTTAATTAAAGAAATGGCCTAAATGTATCAGGACCATAAACAGCTGATGATATTTTTATTCAAAGTAGAATTTTGTAGCTTAAGTAAGTGCTGATTAGGTCACCTCTAAAAAATATCTTGGTTTGCTGTAACCCGACCAGGGGGTTTCACATGTGGGTAGGTAGCCTAGTGCTGATTTTTTTTAATTCAGTTCTGAGAACAGAATATGAACTGTTTGGATATCAATCAAATCATTATTTATTTTATGATCTTAAACAAAAGAAACGCACACCAAGCTTATTTGGGTTTGCCAGACATATTTTCAAACTTGCGAAGCAACTTCCGGACATGAATATGTGAAACAGTCAAGTTATTAAATAAATCATAAACTACGTTTTAATTTTCACAGTAAAGTTTTCTGAGTACTGTAGGCGTATTTATTCTGGGTCGGGTGGGTTACGCCAAACCAACGATATTTTTATTTTGGCCTTGTGTAAAATGTCTGTGTAATTGTAAATGTACCATGTGAAGAAAAAAAAATGACTGTATATTAATCTATAATGTACACAGCTCTTTTCTCTTTTAAACAGAAGCCATGCCCAGAGATCTCTTCATCTTTCCTAAGTAGACTGTTGTTTTGGTGGATGAATCCGTAAGTGAATAACTTATAAATGAAAATAAAGAGAGAGAAAAAATGAAAAGATAAAAAGTTTGGCAATAACTACATTAATCCAGATAGATTTTAATATCTTTCCCAAAAGAATTGCTATCAAGGAATTTGAAGCATGAATAGATTGATCAAAATGAGATGCAAATCTTGTAATAAGTAAAGTGGATTTTGATCCAATTAGACATCAGTCTGATTTGGTTAAAGTCAAAATAATTGCAGCATGATCCAATCAAGCCTTAATTGATATTAAATACATTACGTATCTACATATATATAAGTTATATGTGAAACAACAGTAAATACTTGGGGATAAGTAAGGGCCAGCAAAATATGGACCTAACTGGAGGACTAAAGAAAAAAGAAATTCTTTGTATCATGGATGTCGGGAAACACAACTTATTAATGTGGCTCTGTATTCATTATATTACCTCTGTGGGTGGTCCCTGTTTGACAAACCTTGAGTCTTCTGTTTAGTAGATATATTTTTACTTTTACAACTTAAGTATCCAAACCGACAACATAGCCAAACCGACAATTCCAAATCATGAAAATATATTTCTCTACAGTTCAAAACAAGAAAAGTTACTTTCATAATTCTTCTTAATCTTTTTCTGTATGTTTCTGATTTTCATTTGTTGATTAGTGGCTATGATGCATTTTATTTTGAATTGAAAAAAATTCCAAACTAGTGAATATATCATTGTTTTTTTCCCCCATGACAGACTTGTATTTTCTGGATATAAGAAAGATTTGACAGAAGATGATATCTGGGATTTAAATCCACGAGACACACATAGCACAGTTAATCCAAAGTTTGGAAAAGCTTGGAAGGAGGAATTTGAGAAGTGGAAAATGATGGAGTAAGTGAAATTTACAGTTACTGTGTAGAAATTAAGTTAATTTTAATTTTTAGTTTTGAAAACAATTTTCATCTGAAAACATTTAAGATATATCCTCCATTTAATTCATTTCATGTCATGTAGAAATAAATAAAATTACTAGAAATTGAAGTTTTGAAATCAGAAAATCCCAAAACACAAAAATATTAATGAAATACTATATTTTTAGGTCACTATTGTGATTGCCTATGGCCGGCGTCGTGCGTCGTTTGTCGTTTGTCGTTTCTAGTGAACAATTTACATTTTCAACTTCTTCTCAATTACCAACAGGCCCAGAGACCTGATATTGGGTCTGTAGCATGCGGGGATGAAGGGCTACCAAGTTTGTTCAAATTGATGAACTTGACCTTCATTCAAGGTCACAGGTGTCAAATATGCTCAAATCTATAAACAACTTCTTCTTGATAACCAAAATTCAATATTACAGTAAAGAAAATTCACTGTATGGCTTATGGGAGCGAAAAATTTGACACTTTTTTTTATAAGAATAAAATTGAAAATTTGAAACAAAAATTATTTACAATAGGTTTGGATGAATATAACTGAAATTTGATGATATAAATGTAAAAAAAATTTTTTTTTTACAGAAATACAAGTGTGGTATTCAATCAAGGGTCGCACATACAGGAAGATCGTCGCGCCTCTGAAAAAACACCTCTTCTCCGACAGAGAGCAGAAACATCTCAGGTGGAATTCCGTGGAACTAAAGTGGAAAAAAAGAAAAACAAAGCTTCATTGTTTAAAGTGTTGGTGAGGGTCTATGGACTTGACTTCCTGAGAGCTTGGGGATGTAAATTCTTGTACGATCTTTTACAGTTCGTCAGTCCCACCCTATTGGGGTAAGTCTGGGTCGTTTTCTACTTACATTATCTATTACAATTTGTCAGTTTCATCCTGTTGGGATAATCTACAAGGAGATTTTTGTCAACTTGATTGTTCCCATTTTGTATACGGACAGATAACTCTCACAACAGTATACACTTATTTTCTTTGGATGAGGTACACACCATTTGATAAATGTATATTGAAAAATAATTTTTTGATTATAAGTGTGTGTTACAGATAAGTTAGTGAATGAAAATTTAAGTCACCATTATTTAATATTAAGCTAGGTATTAAAAGTGCTGTAGCTAAAATCAAGATGTAGTCATTATAAACTGCTATCCTTTATTTGTAACTATGCTAATTTCTCCAATTTTCCGTGACCTTGAGAATTATTTTGACGTGTACAGGGTGTTGATAGCCTACACACAGAACAAGGAAAATGAACAAGCATGGAAGGGATACGTGTACGCTGCGTCTTTCTTCGTTGTGGCGACTATTCAGTCGCTGTGTTTCCATCAGAATTTCCACAT
The DNA here is from genome assembly GCF_902652985.1 of Pecten maximus. Taxonomy (NCBI): domain Eukaryota; kingdom Metazoa; phylum Mollusca; class Bivalvia; order Pectinida; family Pectinidae; genus Pecten; species Pecten maximus. The sequence goes on from NC_047027.1 coordinate 20,612,797, forward strand.
TGGCATGACGACAGGAATGAGGATACGATCGGCTTTGATAACAGCAGTTTACAAAAAGGTATACACTATGTACAACATACTGAGGATATTTAAGCAATGAACAGTGGTTTTAATGTTGTTATAGTCGATATGGCAGCAAGATGTATGGTGGGCAAATGGTATGGGAACCCGTTAGGGTTTCCATGCTACATTTGCCCACCATACATCTTGCTGCCATATCTACTATAACAACATTAAAACCACTGTTCAATACTTATATTTACATTGTCATACCATTTTCGTCATCTTTGAAAAAAACTAAACCAAAACAAAAAAATCCCGCCTTTTTTAATGTCACATGACCTACTGGGTGTTATAGCCTGAGGCACTGGGTGTTATAGGCGTATGGTGGCAACTGCCTCTTAGCATTGTGTCAATGGAAAAATGCGGAGCAAATGTAAATATTATACATTACGAGTTAACGTCATGAGGAATTTATGAGATATGAGGTCAATAATTTGATATGCAATAATACTTTGTTTATACTGAGTAAACAAAACTTAATTGTGTTGCATGCAGTGAGCAAGCCCTGCCTGCATGAGCGAGGTCACAATATTGGTCAAGGGGCTGAACCCAGGGCTCCCTAACCCTGGCAACCCCTATCAACCACAGATAATGATATATATATATATATATATACAGTACATGATTATGGCAGGGTTATAAGTATATATAATTATATTTCTACTGCTGGGATAATAAAATATTTGTACCGTTATTGTATTATAATTGTCTATATATCAAGCAGTAACTGTGCTTGCTCAGTTAGTTGGAGCTCTGGTCACATAACCTCAGGGTGGAGATCTGAGGTGTGTGGTTGAACGTTTCGTATCTATGTTTGTATTTCTTTGGAAACTGAGAAACAGGCCAGAAACAGGCCAGTCTGTGCTGTCATAGTTGTATCCTAGGGTAAAACACTCTACCCTAACTGCTTTTGATGGCATGAGACTGGCATCCTGTATGTTGTTCAGTGAGGTAGTCACCAACTACTACAAGGGGACCCCGCCTCAAAATGACCCTGACTGTTCTGACATGGGACAATAAACTGAACAAACACACACAAATCTATGACAAGTCTTCACAAAGTCATGAATTGAAGGTGAATGAGATCAACAAGTATTTTTAATTGTATTTTCCAGTCCCTCCACATGAATAGTGAGGCCAAGAGACAGAAGACCGTTGGGGAGATCGTCAATCTTATGTCCGTAGATTGTCAGAGGATGCAGGACCTATCTGGCTACCTGTGGATGTTGTGGTCAGCCCCTGTCCAGATTATTTTGGCCATGTGGCTTTTGTGGAATCAGCTTGGAGTTTCTGTACTAGCAGGTCAGTTTCAACAGGCAGACTCACATAGATTCTTGGTGTGCCTATAGTGAAAGTTCACCTCTTTCTAGTTGTAAAATCTTTCTTTCTTTCTTTCTTTCTTTCTTTCTTTCTTTCTTTCCAACAACAACAACTACAGGGAAGCTAATACCATCACAGAATGAATTAGATAAACTGACAAAAACTTATATTATAGTTTTATAAACTGTGTTGAGTTTTAAGGCCATACCGAACACTGTTCACTTGTCAAGGTCTGAAAGAATGAAAATTCTATGCCAAAGGGAGATAACTATGATTAAACCTTTGTAATACTAGATTTAACATTTTATTGGTACACTGTATTTCTAATTCCATCATTTCTGTGGGAAAGAAAACCCCACCTCCATTAGATAATAATGTATTAACATAAGGATATCTATCACATTATTGGACTGGTATCCTGTGAATTTCTGATTTTGCTGATGTCACTTATAAGTGTAAGGTACCCTGAAGCGTTTTTCATGACAGAAATCATTTGTGACTTCATCATATGGACATTACAGGCAATTTTATGGGATTTGAAAAAAAATAATCAAAATATTTTCCTCACACTTGTTTAAATCATATCAGATGTAATGTATTATTGGTGTTGTGATGTATTATTGGTGTTATGATGTATTATTGGTGTTATGATGTATTATTGGTGTTGTGATGTATTATTGGTGTTATGATGTATTATTGGTGTTATGATGTATTATTGGTGTTATGATGTATTATTGGTGTTGTGATGTTTTATTGGTGTTGTGATGTATTATTGGTGTTGTGATGTATTATTGGTGTTGTGATGTATTATTGGTGTTGTGATGTATTATTGGTGTTATGATGTATTATTAGTGTTGTGATTTAATATGTTCTGTCCAGGTTTGGGGGTGATGATCCTCCTCATTCCAATCAACATGTTGATCTCAATAAAACAAAGAAAATTCCAGGTGAATCTGATGAAAGTCAAAGACAAGAGGCTAAAACTGATGAGTGAAGTTCTCAATGGGATGAAGGTAGGTCCGGATCAATATTTCTGGCACACGATACTGTAACGGTGAAAATTTATGAGAGGGAGAAATTTATGCTAAATCGTGAAGGGCATTCGGCCGTGAAAATGGTCCAACAACTCCATTAATTACATATAAATATGAAAATTGTTATGATTTTGTAATAATACATCCAATCAAATGTTATTACCTGGTTTTCATAGCCTTCAGCTATATATCTCTTTTGTTCTTAACCAGAGTAACATGTATTTAGTGTCGTTTTTACCATGAATTGTCTCCCCTTATATCATAGTTTATCTCCCCTGACAAGTGTTGTTTTCTGTTAACAGGTACTGAAGCTGTATGCTTGGGAGTCATCGTTCCAGGATAAAATTCTTGAATTAAGAAATGAAGAACTTGACATTCTTAAGAAATATGCCTATCTACAGGCCTTTAGCTCCTTTTCCTTCACCTGCGCACCATTTTTGGTGAGTTTACAAGTATTTATGAAAATACTTCTCAATACTGGATTTCAAAAGAACATTGCAAAAAAAAAAAAAATTTACTATTGTGATCACTTCTTTCTTAGGTGACCTTGGCGACATTTTCCACGTACATTTTGGCATCAGAACAACACTACCTGGATGCTGGGAAGGCATTTGTGTCATTGTCGCTGTTTAACATTTTACGTTTCCCGATCAACCTCCTGCCCATGATGGTTTCATATATTGTGCAGGTAATTCCTTGACATAAAGATTCAAATATTTTTTCTTTCATACATTTCATTTTATCCATTAAATGCTTTTAATATATGATATGGGAGTATTATTAGATAAGATTGTTTGATACATTTTTCCATTGCTTATTAGTCCCTATGGATGAAACCTGTACTTTTATACTCAGTCCATCTTGTTAGTGTGTATGTGCATAACACAAAAGTTTGTCAGCACTCTTGACTAATGGCTTCATTACTTGAGGGATTTTGATCAAAATTTACTCTATTATAAAGGACCAAAATATATTGGGACAAGTTTGAGTTTTAGGATTATTAGGTCAAGGTCAAAGTCGATGTTACTTATTTTAGCGAGGGCTTGTAGAGGACATGTCATTGCTTTAGCATTACCTAGTATGCTTGTTTCCATGGCTGGCTGTACTATTCTGGCAATCTGGGTTTTGATAAAGAGGGGAAACACCAAATACTGAAGATGTGCAGAAGATTTCGCCAGGACATTTTACACACTGTCAGATTAAAATTAAGATAAACTGTAGTTTGGAGATTTCTGTTCTGGGGAAACTTTTGATGATTGAAAATTAACAAATTTATTTGACCTCATTGACCCCAGGGATTTCCATTTTATTTTTCAGGCCAATGTTTCCATTGGCAGAATCTCCGATTTTCTGAAGCTCGGTGATCTGGACTCTGAAAATGTTCAGCACAACAGATCAGGTAAGCCCGTTATAAATACCATTGTAGTATGGAACTATGACAAAGTGAAGTTCTTACATATGGAATATAAAGTATCAAGAATACAACACGGTGCCTATCCCTGACTCGATCTAGAGACCCTGTAGAGACATGTATCCCTGCATTCTACCACTAAACCACTGTGCATCCAAATATGAATAATTATGTTGTATATGATCACCTGTGAAAATATTCTTGGTCTGTCCTTAAAACGTTCTGAAGAACATATTAAGAACATTTTTAGAACAGATATCTTCTGAAACTGTTCTTGAAAATGTTCAATAACTGTTCAAGAATGGAATACATTTTCTAGTTAAAACAGTTCAAAAACATAAAATGTCCCAGTACAATGCTACACCAACGATAGTATATTTTCTGCTTGTCATACATCAAATGGTATCTAAGGTTCAGAAATACATTGTATATAACACCAACAAATGAGAACATCATAAGTGTCCTGAGATGGTAGTTTTTAATACTGATTGTTGCAAACCAAAGGAGGTGGTGCATAGGAGGGCTAAATCGGCCCACGGCGATTTTTTTCCCGGAAACATATTTTTGTCAAAAGCATAATATCCCCGATTATGTGGGAGGAATTAATTTCCATTCCTCAATGTATATATTCTTTTTTTGGTGATTTCATTATTTCCCCATCAAACTGCATAAGAAGCTAATGTTTTGACCACTAATTATTATAGAACACATTTTTATTTCCTATTTATGAAACAAATTCACCCCATTTGTTTAAGGTTTAATTTTGTATATGAATCATCACGCTCCGTGACACTAAAATTAAATTTCAGCCTAATTTGATGTCTTCTTTGTGAAAATCATTGTTTTTAACTTTTAATTCATTTAAAGTCTAATACCACAAAGTTATTAATGGAGTACTATCAAAATTTCCGGTTAGAAATAATGTATGGATATTCATAAACATTTAATGAAACAAATTTATTTTGTGAATTACTGGATATGCCAAGATTTTATTATGTTAAATGCATACACCCCAAATTTTGGACAACATATCAAAGTACCGAAAGTACTGAAAAATAGAGGCAAATGCTACAAAAGGTGCATCAAAACGTTTGATTAAACATTATTTTATGACAAACGTTTTACTGATCATGTTGTGGGCTTATCTAATTATGATTGTAACCACACCATGTAGCTTCGTGTAGTCTATTATGAGATTTACATCATCAGTGACATAAAATTCCGTTGTTGTAATGGCTTTTTGTTCTGATTCCTAGTTCCTAAATAAAAAAGCACACTTGCCGTATGCGCACACATACCAACCGTTCTTTGACCAGCAGGACAAGTACAATAATAACCAGAAATGGGTTTCTCTTTATCTAGACTAGAATATTGAATCCAAAGATTATATTTCGTTTGGGATTTGTGTCTGTACATGTATGTAACACAATGTATATGTTATTGTTATAGAATAATCCAACAAAAATAACAATGCAATCAGACTTTACTGCTTGTGTCAGGCAGGGTGCTCCTTTTTAACCCTTGGTTTTTTAATACAATTTACTTCATGACCTTTCTTTGTATGCAAAAATCTTTCGTTATCTAGTAATTTTTGATGATTTTTTTTGGTTGTGTATTAAGATTAATATGCAAACATGTTTTTTAAAAGCAAAATTTGATAGTACTCCAACGATTATTACATTTTATCTACTTAACAAATAAAAGAAAATTTCAAGAAGGTAAATTTTTTACTGATAATTTTGTTAAAAAAGCTGTAATTACACTTTACATTATACAAACTCATACTAAACACACATGTTTTTATAAAATATAACATCACATGAGACTATCAATGCAATATGAAATTTATCAAGTACTTTTGTACGAGAAATATATTGAATTTAAAAGGATGGGTACACATTTTTTATAGAAATCATGTTAGGTGGCGCTGCGTATACAGCATTTGCCAATTTTCGTTTTAGTGTCTAAAATAACATGTATTTGGTAAAAGTCTATCATAATATCATGCATAAAATAAGATTCGGCCGTGGGCCGCCATGCATCACCTCCTTTAAAGGCAGTGTTAGCATTTTTTTGGGATGCAGTTTATTACTTGTTTACTTTAATTAAATTTTAAAAGAGATGCCAGATAGAGAGGGGTTAAATAGCGTAAAGTATGTATTTGTTATTTTAGATTCTGCTGCAATCACAATCAAAGATGGAACTTTCAGTTGGGATGAGAATTTGGCACCAGCCCTGAAGGGGTAAGTACATTGTAAACTTTATGTACATTTACACAGGTATGCTAGATTTGTCAAACCTTTAGAGAGTTCACCTTGCCCCAGAACATCATGCCCTGAATGCTCAATTATCTAAACCCAGTAAAGGCTGGTGCTCAGAACAGCAGAGAATACAGACAAAATAACACGACCTTAATTATAGCTTAAATCGATAACATGAAAATATAAACAAAAATATAGACGTGCCTTGATACTCCTGAAAAAGTAAAAGTACAAGGTGTTGGAGACCAGATGTAAGGGTCTTCTGTTTCATCAACGAAACCGTCGTACAATTCTATGTCAAGTGGCAACTGCAGCATTTATGTCGTACAGACATTTTCTAGTTAAATTCTTAATGTTTTGTTTGGAACAATGAATTACTGTAGATTTCAATTCACAAATTAGAAAAAAAAATGATGGTCTCATTTTTAACAAAAAGTGCTTTAGTATGATGAATGTGGCATCACAGTTCTCCTATCTTTGATCCGAGTGGTACATTTCAGGAAATGAACCTCGTGAACCGGTTCAGTTCTTGTGATATGCCATGTTCCATTATAAGTACACAGATTTGTATCGGTACAACTGGTACATACCTGATAGAGGATTAAATGGTGACAGATTTCTTGTCCTTGGTTACTGGCGAGGGTGTTTGTGTCACTGCAAGTCAGTGTTTGGACATTTACTTAGAATTATAAATTCTGGTAATACTGCTTCAGTTAATATGATGAGGCCTTTTTATGTTTCAGCATCAATGTCTCTGTGGGGGAAGGTAAGTTGATAGCAGTGGTCGGACAAGTCGGTTCTGGAAAATCCTCACTCGTGTCATCCATCCTAGGAGACATGGAGAAGCTCCGTGGACAAGTCAATGTCAAGGTCAGTAGAACCTGGGTGTGGTGTAATGTCAAGGTCAATAGAGTCTGGGTGTGGTGAAATGTCAAGGTCAATAGAGCCTGGGTGTGGTGTAATATCAAGGTCAATAGAGCCTGGGTGTGGTGTAATGTCAAGGTCAGTAGAGCCTGGGTGTGGTGTAATGTCAAGGTCAATAGAGCCTGGGTGTGGTGTAATGTCAAGGTCAATAGAGCCTGGGTGTGGTGTAATGTCAAGGTCAATAGAGCCTGGGTGTGGTGTAATGTCAAGGTCAATAGAGCCTGGGTGTGGTGTAATGTCAAGGATAATTGTAGAGTGTAACCTGTCTAAAACGACCGTCAACAGGATCGAAATATTTGGCCAGTTGATACAGATTTTTGAAAAATTGATCTGTGGTTTTGAGGCTTTTAATACGTAACAGTACCAAAATTAGCAATTCTTAAGATCAATCATTGAATGAATCAATGAATGAATGAATTATTAGCTCACCTGGTCCAAAGGACCAAGGTGAGCTTATGCCATACCGTTGCGTCCGTCGTCCGTCGTCCGTCCGTCCGTCCGTCCGTCAACAATTGACTTCTTCTTCATAACCACACATCAGAATTTGACCAAATTTGGTCAAAAGCATCCCTATGGGTAGGGGACTCAGAATTGTACAAATGATGGGGATGACCCCCTGGGGGCCTCTGGGGCGGGGCCAAAAGGGGTCATTTTTGCGCTATTGATATAAACGACTTCTTCTCTGAAACCAAGCAATGGCTATCACTCATATTTGCCTGGTAGCATCACTATGGGGTGGGGATTCAAAATTGTACAAATGATGGGGCTGACCCCCCAGGGGCCTGAGGGGTGGGGCCAAATGTGGTCAATCTGGCTATATTGATATAAACGACTTCTTCTCTGAAACCAAGCAATGGCTATCGCTCATATTTGCCTGGTAGCATCATTATGGGGTGGGGATTCAAAATTGTACAAATGATGGGGCTGACCCCCCAGAGGCCTGAGGGGTGGGGCCGAATGTGGTCAATTTGGCTATATTGATATAAACGACTTCTCTGAAACCGAGCAATGCCTGTCACTCATATTTGCCTGGTAGCATCACTATGGGGTTGGGATTTAAAATTGTACAAATGATGGGACTGACCCCCCCCCCAAGGGGCCTGAGGGGCGGGGCCAAATATGGTCAATCGGGCTATATTCATATAATTGACTTCTTCTCTGGAACCAAACAATGGATATCTTTCATATTTTACTGGTAGCATCACCTTAGGGTAGGAATTTGAAATTGTACAAATGACGGGGCTGACCCCCTGGGGTCTGAGGGGCGGGGCCAAAAGGGGTCAGTTTTACAGAATTGATATATATAAATGACTTCTGCTCTGAAACTAAGCAATGGATATCACTCATATTTACCCTGTTAGCATCCCTATGGAGTGGGGATTCAAAATTGTACAAATGGTGGGGCTGCCCCCCATGGGGTCTGAGGGGCGGGGCCAAAAGGGGTCAATTTGGCTCTCTTTATATAAACAACTTCTTCTCTGAAACCAAGCAATGGATATCGCTCATATTTGCCAGGTAGCATCACTATGAGGTGGGGATTAAAAATTGTACAAATGATGGAGCTGACCCCCCGGGGGCCTGAGGGGCGGGGCCAAATGTGGTCAATTGGGCTATATTGTTATTAACGACTTCTTCTTTGAAACCAAGCAATGGATATTGCTCATATTTTCCTGGTAGCATCGCTATTGGGTGGGCATTCAAAATTGTACAAATGGTGAGGCTGACCCCCCGGGGGCCTGAGGGGCGGGGCCAAGAGGGGTCAATTTGGCTGAATTGATATGAACAACTTCTCTGAAACTAAGCAAGAGATATCGCTCATATTTGCCTGGTAGCATCCTTTTGGGAAGGGATTCAAAATTTTATAAAGGAAGGAACTGACCCCCACTCCCCCCGGGGTGCAGAAGGCGGGGTCAAAAGGGGTCAATTGGTTTAAACAACTTCTTTTCTGAAACTAAGCAATGGATATCACTCACATTTGTGTGGTAGCATCCCTATGGGGTTGTGCCAAAAGTTCATTTTATTTCATGGATTAATGCATTTTTTTACATCAAATCCTAACGTACCCATATACAATGCCTATGATATATTGACATAGCAATACCAGTGACAAATATACTTAATCATCATTCTTGTTTCATATCTCATGAAATCCAGGTGAGCGATACAGGCCCTCTGGGCCTCTTGTTAATTAATGAATGAATAATTAATCAATCAATCAATCCATCAATTAATTAATCACTTCAATCAATTAATTGTTCAATTAATTAATTATTTAGTTGATTAATCAATCAATCAAAATTGGTTATATAACAAATGATAATTATATAATATACTTGACATGCGAGAGTGCATGTAAAAAACTTACAATGTTTCCTGTTGTATTAGGGGACGGTAGCGTATGTCTCTCAGCAGGCCTGGATCCAGAATGCAACAGTACAGGACAACATCCTTTTTGGGTCGGAAATGAACCAGTGTACATACGATGATGTTCTTGATGCATGTGCCCTTCGTCCTGATCTGGAGATCCTCACGGCTGGCGATATGACCGAGATCGGAGAGAAGGTTAATTACTTATGTGTTTGAAATGCTACAGCAACAGTAATTGTATTTGGTAGTACAGTAGGGGGAGGTGGGGGAGTAGATGTTTATTACTAGCACACAAAAACTTTCATTATTTGTCAAATTATAACGGATTTATAGGAGATATTTATCTCCATTTTCAGGGTAAGTATACATATCAGTGTTTGTTGCCATTACTGTGTTGATCTCCCTCACTAGGTATAAACTGTGTTGATCTCCCTCACTAGGTATAAACTGTGTTGATCTCCCTCACTAGGTATAAACTGTGTTGATCCCCCTCACTAGGTATAAACTGTGTTGATTTCCCTCACTAGGTATAAACTGTGTTGATCTCCCTCACTAGGTATAAACTGTTGATCTTCCTCACTAGGTATAAACTGTGTTGATCTCCCTCACTAGGTATAAACTGTGTTGATCTCTCTCACTAGGTATAAACTGTGTTGATCTCCCTCACTAGGTATAAACTGTGTTGATCTCCCTCACTAGGTATAAACTGTGTTGATCTCCCTCACTAGGTATAAACTGTGTTGATTTCCCTCACTAGGTATAAACTGTGTTGATCTCCCTCACTAGGTATAAACTGTGTTGATCTCCCTCACTAGGTATAAACTGTGTTGATCTCTCTCACTAGGTATAAACTGTGTTGATCTCCCTCACTAGATATAAACTGTGTTGATCTCCCTCACTAGGTATAAACTGTGTTGATCTCCCTCATTAGGTACAAACAGTGTTGATCTCCCTCACTAGGTATAAACTGTGTTGATCTCCCTCACTAGGTATAAACTGTATTGATCTCCCTCATTAGGTATAAACTGTGTTGATCTCCCTCACTAGGTATAAACTGTTGATTTCCCTCACTAGATATAAACTGTGTTGATCTCCCTCACTAGGTATAAACCTTGTTGATCTCCCTCACTAGATATAAACTGTGTTGATCTCCCTCACTATGTATAAACTGTGTTGATCTCCCTCACTAGGTATAAACTGTGTTGATCTCCCTCATTAGGTATAAACTGTGTTGATCTCCCTCACTAGGTATAAACTGTGTTGATCTCCCTCACTAGGTATAAACTGTGTTGATCTCCCTCACTAGGTATAAACTGTTGATCTCCCTCACTAGGTATAAACTGTTGATCTTCCTCACTAAGTATAAACTGTTGATCTCCCTGACTAGGTATAAACTGTGTTGATCTCCCTCATTAGGTATAAACTGTGTTGATCTCCCTCACTAGGTATAAACTGTGTTGATCTCCCTCACTAGGTATAAACTGTGTTGATTTCCCTCACTAGGTATAAACTGTTGATCTCCCTCACTAGGTATAAACTGTTGATCTTCCTCACTAAGTATAAACTGTTGATCTCCCTGACTAGGTATAAACTGTGTTGATCTCCCTCATTAGGTATAAACTGTGTTGATCTCCCTCACTAGGTATGAACTGTGTTGATCTCCCTCACTAGGTATAAACTGTGTTGATCTCCCTCTCTTGGTATAAACCGTGTTGATCTCCCTCTCTAGGTATAAACTGTTGATCTCCCTCACTAGGTATAAATTGTGTTGATCTCCCTCACTAGGTATAAACTGTTGATTTCCCTCACTAGATATAAACTGTGTTGATCTCCCTCACTAGGTATAAACTGTGTTGATTTCCCTCACTAGGTATAAACAGTGTTGATCTCCCTCACTAGGTATAAACAGTGTTGATCTCCCTCACTAAGTATAAACTGTGTTGATCTCCCTCATTAGGTATAAACTGTTGATCTCCCTCACTAGATATAAACTGTGTTGATCTCCCTCACTAGGTATAAACTGTTGATTTCCCTCACTAGGTATAAACAGTGTTGATCTCCCTCACTAGGTATAAACTGTTGATCTCCCTCACTAGGTGTAAACAGTGTTGATCTCCCTCACTAAGTATAAACTGTGTTGATCTCCCTGACTAGGTATAAACTGTGTTGATCTCCCTCACTAGGTATAAACTGTGTTGATCTCCCTCACTAGATATAAACTGTGTTGATTTCCCTCACTAGGTATAAACTGTGTTGATTTCCCTCACTAGGTATAAACAGTGTTGATCTCCCTCACTAAGTATAAACTGTGTTGATCTCCCTCATTAGGTATAAACTGTTGATCTCCCTCACTAGATATAAACTGTGTTGATCTCCCTCACTAGGTATAAACTGTGTTGATTTCCCTCACTAGGTATAAACAGTGTTGATCTCCCTCACTAGGTATAAACTGTTGATCTCCCTCACTAGGTGTAAACAGTGTTGATCTCCCTCACTAAGTATAAACTGTGTTGATCTCCCTGACTAGGTATAAACTGTGTTGATCTCCCTCACTAGGTATAAACTGTGTTGATCTCCCTCACTAGATATAAACTGTGTTGATTTCCCTCACTAGGTATTAACTGTGTTGATCTCCCTCACTAGGTATAAACTGTGTTGATCTCCCTCACTAGGTATAAACTGTGTTGATCTCCCTCACTAGGTATAAATTGTGTTGATCTCCCTCACTAGGTATAAACTGTTGATCTCCCTCACTAGGTATAAACTGTGTTGATCTCCCTGACTAGGTATAAACTGTGTTGATCTCCCTCACTAGGTATAAACTGTGTTGATTTCCCTCACTAGGTATAAACTATGTTGATATCCCTCACTAGGTATAAACTGTGTTGATCTCCCTCACTAGGTATAAACTGTGTTGATTTCCCTCACTAGGTATAAACTGTGTTGATCTCCCTCACTAGATATAAACTGTTGATCTCCCTCACTAGATATAAACAGTGTTGATCTCCCTCACTAGATATAAACTGTGTTGATCTCCCTCACTAGGTATGAACTGTGTTGATCCTCCTCACTATGGTATAAACTGTTGATCTTCATTTCTAGGGTATAAATCTGAGTGGTGGACAGAAGCAGAGAGTTAGTCTGGCCAGAGCGGTATACAACAATGCTGATATATATCTTCTGGATGACCCCCTCAGTGCTGTTGATTCTCATGTAGGCAAGCACATTTTCCAGAAAGTCGTTGGGAATAAAGGATTACTTCGAAACAAGGTAAAACTTGAAAAATTAATATCTACCTCATTGTTGTCCATCCAGATCTCTTTATAGACAAGATATGCTGGGCTTTATATACAGATCTATTATATAACACTCTACTTAATCAACCCATGTACACAGTGGGGAAATGCTCACTGAGTTGGCAGAGAATGATTCATAATAGTGTCTCATAATGTCAGATTACACAGGTTAATATTGTAGTGTCACATGATGTATAATTAGACAGTTCAATGATCTAGTGTCATGGGATGTCAGATTAGACAGGTTACTATGTTCCAGTGTATCAGGATGTCAGATAAGACAGGTTAATGTTGTAGTGCATCAGAATGTCAGATTAGACAGGTTAATGGTGTAGTGTCTCAGAATGTCAGATTAGACAGGTTAATGTTCCATTGTCTAAGAATGTCAGATTAGACAGGTTAATGTTCCATTGTCTAAGGAGGTCAGATTAGACAGGTTAATATGCTATTATTTCAGATGTCTGATAAGACAGGTTCTTATTCTTAAGACTCAGGATATCAGATTAGACAGGTTAATGTTGTAGTGTATCAGAATGTCAGATTAGACAGGTTAATATTCTAGTGTATCAGAATGTCAGATTAGACAGGTTAATGTTGTAGTGTATCAGAATGTCAGATTAGACAGGTTAATGTTGTAGTGTATCAGAATGTCAGATTAGACAGGTTAATGGTGTAATGTCTCAGAATGTCAAATTAGACAGGTTAATGTTCCATTGTCTAAGGAGGTCAGATTAGACAGGTTAATATGCTATTATTTCAGATGTCTGATAAGACAGGTTCTTATTCTTAAGACTCAGGATATCAGATTACACAGGTTAATGTTCAAGTGTCTCAGAATGTCAAATTAGACAGGTTAATGTTGTAGTGTCTCAGAATGTCAGATTAGACAGGTTAATGTTGTAGTGTATCAGAATGTCAGATTAGACAGGTTAATGTTGTAGTGTATCAGAATGTCAGATTACACAGGTTAATGTTGTAGTTTCTCAGAATGTCATATTAGACAGGTTAATGTTCTAGTGTCTCAAAATGTCAGATTACACAGGTTTGTATTCTAGTGCCTCAGGATGTCTGATTAGACAAGTAGGATCTTGTATGAGTGTCAGTGTAACATTAAATTTATTTTACAAGTTCAATGATTTGGTAAGTCATGAGCTTTTAGACGAGTGACAAATTCAATGTTTTAATGAGTTTGATTAATACCATTTTACAGTGACATGGAGGCAAGATCCTATTTGTTGCACAAGATACTTTCATGAGAAAATAATAGAAAAGTCAAATCTTTTTCCATAACACTACATAAATGTACCTCATTTGAATTGGAATGGTAGGTTTTTAAATTTTCAAATTTTTTTTGTCATCATCACAAGCTCATTTAGTCACACGTCATATTTCCAACATGGCTGTATGACAGAACCTTACATGCTGGTTATGTTATAAAAAAGGCTTATTTTTCTATCATTAATTATATTTCCATAGACACGCCTCCTAGTGACACACGGCATTCATTGGTTACCGATGGTCGACTCCATTATTGTACTAGTAGACGGACACGTGTCAGAGATGGGGTCCTATGAGGAACTTTTGGACCATGATGGCGCCTTTGCCCAATTCCTCAAAACGTACCTCTTGCAGGATAATGAAGATGAAGCTGAGGAAGAGGACCCTGAACGTAATGAACATTCAGTATTTTTTGTCTTTTATTTATCAATCTTAATAGGATCATAATAGCTATTTATGATTCAATTGATGAACTTATTAATTCACAACGATTCCTGAATGGAGTAAAATCTCAAATTTTTTATTACAGTATTAAAAAAATTATCAAAAGCTACAAAAAATGAAGTTTCTAAAGCTAATGAGCTAATGATACAAAAAAGTAAGATTGGCCATGAAATTAAGGGACTGAATTCAGTAATTGATTTCTTTCCTTCAAGTCCAAGAAGCAAAAAATAAAATCCTTCAGAGGCTGGAGTCGGTGACCTCTGACACAGGAACAACCTCTGGAGATGAGTCGCATGTCAGGTCAAGAAAAAGGTCAGGAGGTCAAATTGTTTATTTAATGTAGGAATATGAAATTAAAAACTGATGAGTTAAATTGGTAAAATGAGAAATTTTTAGTGTCTTTATATTTTTAGAAATTTTCAGATGATATCAAACATTGAAAAAAAAGATGAATGTATACTTAAAAGCAGGAACTGCATGTTGGTAAAATTTCAAATAGAAAATAAAAGACAATTCATATGCAATAAACAAATTCGTGTTGTGACATTTAAAAAGAAATTGTACATGTAATCACATGAAATCAACAGATCTCAAGCTTTTACTAATTTTATGTTAATTTTTTAACAGGAAAACATCTGAGAGTAAACCGAAGCTGGCAAGGTCAATCTCGACCGCAGTGGATGCAAAATGTGAGAAAAAAACGGTGAAAAATACCAGAGAAAAAGATGTTCTTATTCAGGAGGAAAAGAAAGAAGAGGGAGCCGTCAAGCGCAAGATATTCATGAAATATGCCCGTGCTATCGGACTTGTTGCCAGTTTGTTCATTTTCACTATATTCCTCATTTATCAGGGTGCAAGTGTGGGTGCCAACATTTGGTTAAGTCTTTGGACGGATGATAAAGATCTCGCGAATCAGACAAACGCCAACACGACCGAGTATCAGAACAAGAACTACATGTACCTCGGGGGTTACGCAGGATTTGGTATCGGACAAGGTAAACTTATTTCCATAAACCTTCCTGACAAAAGTGTCATTGATTGGATAGTAAATGCCATTGCTCATGTGATCATGTGACATATCGGGTAAATATATGTATATGAATATATAAATACTCTCGTAATAGAGGAGTATATTGGGGGCATGATAGGGTATATCACTGTACGACTGTCCATTTACAATTCAGCACTTTATGGCAGTCCATTTACAATTCAGCACTGTACGACAATCCATTTACAATTCAGCACGGTACGACAATCCATTTACAATTCAGCACTGTACAACAATCCATTTACAATTCGGCACGGTACGATGATCCATTTACAATTCAGCACTGTACAATGATCCATTTACAATTCAGCACTGTACGACAATCCATTTACAATTCAGCTCTGTACGACAATCCATTTACAATTCAGCACTGTACGACTGTCCATTTACAATTCAACACTGTACGACAATCCATTTACAATTCAGCACTGTACGACTGTCCATTTACAATTCAACACTGTACGACAATCCATTTACAATTCAGCACTGTACGACAATCCATTTACAATTCAGCACTGTACGACTGTCCATTTACAATTCAACACTGTACGACAATCCATTTACAATTCAGCACTGTACGACTGTCCATTTACAATTCAGCACTGCACAACGATCAATTTACAATTCAGCACTGTACAATGATCCATTTACAATTCAGCACTGTACGACAATCCATTTACAATTCAGCGCTGTACGACAATCCATTTACAATTCAGCACGGTACAACGATCCATTTACAATTCAGCACTGTACAATGATCCATTTACAATTCAGCACTGTACAATGATCCATTTACAATTCAGCACTGTACAATGATCCATTTACAATTCAGCACGGTACGACAATCCATTTACAATTCAGCACAGTACCTTTTGTGACTGGGAATATCTATACATTGTATATCGGTTGTTAGGTCATTTCACCTATATATCTTATTGGGTTAATATCCTATAAAGTCACATGCTGGTTATTAATGTCTATGCTTTATATCTCAATTGAACTTAAATTCCGTCCATTAATTTACTTCATTTTCAAATAGATTTTTATCAAACTTCATATATTGGTCATGTACAGTGTATGAGAATACCTACAACAGTTTCAGGGTGCCAAGGTCAAGGACGGTGTCCATGTTACTATTTATAACAAAAACTTTTATCGTCCCTCAAGTGACTTCGTATTCTGCATGTACAATGAAAAAAATGTATGACTTACATTGTTGTAGACTTAACTAAATAAAAAATTATGTTAACAAGATTAATATATGTCTATAGACATTATCCGATGCATTAATATACCGATATATGCATTGTATAATTTTTTTTTCACAGCATTCATGATCATGGGATACTCCTTACTAGCTTCACTTTGTCAGGTGAAAGCCGCAGGAAAGCTCCACCTCGGAATGCTGGAAACTGTTATGAAAGGACCAATGTCCTTCTTTGATACGACTCCGATTGGACGTGTAGTGAACAGATTTTCCCGTGACATTGAAACAATAGACAGCATTCTACCAGGAACAATAAGATTCTTCATACAACAATCGATTGGAACTCTGGCCACCTTTGTGATAATTACGTACAGTACACCGATCTTCCTTAGTGTTATCATACCACTGTTCATTGTTTATTACCTGTCACAGGTGAGTTAATTAAAGTTTTACCGCGTCATAAAATATTCACATATCCAGGCATTCCGGATATTTTAGGAATCTTTTTGTATCCTAATAATTATAAATAATGAAATAATTTTAATTTCTTATGCTAGCAACACATTCAAAAGCTGTTGTTAAATTATTTCACACAGAGGTATTAAATAAAAAAGAAAGCAGACTCTTTCAATGTTTTAAGTTGAAACTATACCTTACATGTGTTGTCTTGTTTTAGTTCTATGTCTCAAAATTATTCAGTCAGAGTGCCAGCCATGTAACCTCAGGTGAAGGTGCGAGGTATGACACCCCCTTGGTAAGCTTCTCGGAAAGCTGAGAAACAAACCAGTCTGTGCTGTCCTGATTGTGTCCTTGGGCAAGACAATTTACCCTAATTGCTCTGAATGACATGCAACAGGCCTTCCATATATTGTTCAGTGAGGTAGTCACCAACTACTACAAGGAGGACCCGCATTAGAATGTATTGACCTGGCTGGACGATAAAGCAAACAAACATATCTTAAAATTATACTGTCCTGTGTTTTCCAGCGTTTTTATGTCCCTACATCACGGCAACTGCAGAGGATTGAGTCTACTACGCGCTCTCCCATCTACACTCACTTCAGCGAGACGATCGCCGGAGCACCTACCATCCGGGCTTATGGACAACAGGACAGATTTATAGAAACATCTGTTCAGCGGGTCGATAAAAACATTCTGTATTTCTTTGCAAGGATAGCCTCTAATAGGTAAGTCTGAAGTAGATCTGTACTCTAATATCACTTATCTGATAAACAGAATCTTATACTCTTGGCTTTGTAAAAAGGAATTTTTTAAATGTGTTGAATGATTTTAATGCCACTCATCTAAAGGTCTGTGACATATCAAATTATTATAGACTTGTTTGATAATTTCCATTTAACATAACCAATCATATCAGATCTAGCTTCTATATCGCAGGTCGTATAGTTGGTCAAATATAGACCTAAAACTGTAAACCTTATGTTGGCGTGCTGAAATTTTAGCGCAAAAACTAATCAAAAGGGATTAGCGGAGTGATAAATTAACACACTTACTTATGCTTGCGATATAAATATTGTAAGTAAACTAACATTAGCGCAATTGAATTTTAGCGAATTCTTCCAGCCCGAAAATCGCTAAATATGATTATCACTAAAATATGTGTTTACAGTACATGTATTAGAAGCACAAATTAAGTTATTAATTTGGACAAATAAATTCTATTGTTGTAATATTATATTCACAAAGAATAAGCAGGATCTGGGCCTGATTACATTTATATTACTTAGGATTAAGAAGGATACTCTTGGAACTGAACGTTAGAATATCGAGGCCGAGCTGTGTACAGCTTTATGAATACACTACTTTTGTTTAATGGACAAGATAATTTTGATAAGCTCACTAAAATCTGTCTGTGATGGTATAATTTTTGTAATACATGGTGTTTATATTTTTACATTTTACTGTTGACTACTTGTTAGAAGAGTTTTTGTCTCAAAGTGTTATCAACCTGAAATAAAACCTTTTATTATTATCAATAGTAGGTGCTGATAATATAATCATAAATTATTTCCTGTTTTTGTGTAGGTGGCTCGGAACTCGACTGGAGTTTGTAGGAAATCTGATTGTGTTTGCTGCGGCCCTGTTTGCAGTTCTTTCCAATGACGTCAGTAGTGGCACAGTCGGTCTCTCTGTTTCATACGCCCTATCAGTAAGGAACCATACGTCATATTTAATATGCCCTGTCACTGTCAGTATCAGTTAGAATCATACATCATATTTAATACGCCCTATCAGTAAGAAACCATACGTTAATTTAATACGCCCTCTCAGTAAGAAACCATACGTTAATTTAATACGCCTTGTCAGTAAGGAACCATACGTCATATTAAATACGCCCTATCAATAAGGAACCATACGTCATATTTAATACGCCCTGTCAGTAAGGAACCATACGTCATATTTAATACGCCCGATCAGTAAGAAACCATATGTCATATTTAATACGCCCTGTCAGTAAGGAACCATATGTCATATTTAATACGCCCTGTCAGTAAGGAACCATACATCATATTTAATACGCCCGATCAGTAAGAAACCATATGTCATATTTAATATGCCCTATCAATAAGGAACCATATGTCATATTTAATACGCCCTGTCGGTAAGGAACCATATGTCATATTTAATACGCCCTGTCAGTAAGGAACCATACATCATATTTAATACGCCCGATCAGTAAGAAACCATATGTCATATTTAATACGCCCTGTCAGTAAGGAACCATATGTCATATTTAATACGCCCTGTCAGTAAGGAACCATACGTCATATTTAATACGCCCTATCAGTAAGAAACCATACATCATATTTAATACGCCCCATCAGTAAGAAACCATACATCATATTTAATACGCCCGATCAGTAAGAAACCATATGTCATATTTAATACGCCCTGTCAGTAAGAAACCATACATCATATTTAATACGCCCTGTCAGTAAGGAACCATATGTCATATTTAATACGCCCGATCAGTAAGAAACCATATGTCATATTTAATACGCCCTGTCAATAAGGAACCATATGTCATATTTAATACGCCCGATCAGTAAGGAACCTTAGTATATTACGTCATATTTAATATGTCCTATCAGTAAGAAACCATATGTCATATTTAATACGCCCCATCAGTGTCAGTATCAGTTAGAAACCATACATCATATTTAATACGCCCGATCAGTAAGAAACCATATGTCATATTTAATACGCCCTGTCAGTAAGAAACCATACATCATATTTAATACGCCCGATCAGTAAGAAACCATATGTCATATTTAATACGCCCTGTCAATAAGGAACCATATGTCATATTTAATACGCCCGATCAGTAAGGAACCTTAGTATATTACGTCATATTTAATACGCCCTATCAATAAGGAACCATATGTCATATTTAATACGCCCTGTCAGTAAGGAACCATATGTCATATTTAATATGCCCTCTCAGTTAGAAACCATATGTCATATTTAATACGCCCTGTCAGTAAGGAACCATATGTCATATTTAATACGCCCGATCAGTAAGGAACCTTAGTATATTACGTCATATTTAATATGTCCTATCAGTAAGAAACCATATGTCATATTTAATACGCCCCATCAGTGTCAGTATCAGTTAGAAACCATACATCATATTTAATACGCCCGATCAGTAAGAAACCATATGTCATATTTAATACGCCCTGTCAGTAAGAAACCATACATCATATTTAATACGCCCGATCAGTAAGAAACCACATGTCATATTTAATACGCCCTGTCAATAAGGAACCATATGTCATATTTAATACGCACGATCAGTAAGGAACCTTAGTATATTACGTCATATTTAATACGCCCTATCAATAAGGAACCATATGTCATATTTAATACGCCCTGTCAGTAAGGAACCATATGTCATATTTAATATGCCCTCTCAGTTAGAAACCATATGTCATATTTAATACGCCCTGTCAGTAAGGAACCATATGTCATATTTAATATGCCCTCTCAGTAAGAAACCATATGTCATATTTAATACGCCCTGTCAGTAAGAAACCATATGTCATATTTAATACGCCCTGTCAGTAAGGAACCATACGTCATATTTAATACGCCCTGTCAGTAAGGAACCATACATCATATTTAATACGCCCTGTCAGTAAGGAACCATACATCATATTTAATACGCCCGATCAGTAAGGAACCATACATCATATTTAATACGCCCTGTCAGTAAGGAACCATATGTCATATTTAATACGCCCTGTCAGTAAGAAACCATATGTCATATTTAATACGCCCGATCAGTAAGAAACCATGCGTCATATTTAATATGCCCTCTCGGTTAGAAACCATATGTCATATTTAATACGCCCCATCAGTAAGAAACCATACGTCATATTTAATACGCCGTCAGTAAGAAACCATATATCCTATTTAATACGTCCTATATTTATATATGTTCTACAATTGATGATATTTTTTTTATTATCTCCCGCTTTCACCGAAATGGAGGGTATTGATTTGGAGTCATCCGTCCGTCCGTCTGTCTGTCACACTTTGTTTCCGTGCAATAACAGCAAGAAATAATATCAGATTTTCTTTAAACTTGGTAACAACATTAAATGCCGAAATGGCCCAGTTTGATCACAAATTTTCACGGACGTTATTTGGTGGAGTTATGGCCCCTTGATTATAGAAAAATGTAATATTTAGCTCACCTGGTTTGAAGCACCTATGAGCTTATGAAATGGTGCAACGATTCAAGCGTGTTCACTACAAGCGAGTTTAACTGTGATGCAATTCCATCAAGTTAAATATCAAAAATGAAAATTAAGGATTTTGATTCAGTTAGTATGGTGTGGGAATATTCTATTCTACTGGGTCAGTATAACACCATATTCACCTCACCAAAGGTCAATAATTGATAATTATTTACCCCAAGGCTTAATGCTTCATGGTAAGTGTTGGATATTCAAGAATCTTTACCTGAGGAATGAGATTTCGCTGTCATTCCTTCCCGGGAGAGGAAGTCATACCGTGTTTAAAATTATCTACATAATTTCATTTTAGATCACATCAGCCCTAAACCTATTGGTACAGCAAGGTAGCAACTTGGAAACGAACATCGTATCTGTGGAACGTGTCCAGGAATACGCTGAAATACAGACAGAGGCAGCCTGGGTGCTGCCCTTTAGACGACCTCCACACGATTGGCCCCAGAAAGGTCACGTTAAATTCAATGACTACAAGACAAGGTACCGAGATGGGCTTGACCTTGTGCTAAGGGGAGTGAACTGTGAGATACAGGGGGGAGAAAAGGTAAGTCTATAGCATGCCCATCTAGATAATGTAAATATACCTATATTGGCCGTCTCAAATTTTAGCGTATAACCAAAATTAAGGACTTGCACAACTAAATATTTTACGATATGTTATTAGTAAGAGACTCCATTCCCTCATTCACTTATTTGAAGTTCAAATGATGTGAAATTAATATCAAATTAAAGTTTGAAGTTTTCGTTACCTGATAATTATGTTATTGTATAGGTTTATGGTAAATAGGAGCACATACACAGGTACTAAGACAGTAACAGAACATTTACAGTGGACAGGGGAACCCCCACCTGGGAAATTCCTGGCTTATTTCACCTGTAGTCCTACATCATTCTATTTTCAGTAGTAGTGTACATTTTTGTTTTTCAAGTCTGAAGACATTAATCTTTACTCTTGTATATAGGAAGTACCTTTTCCATATGTTGATTACTAAACCAAATAGCTACAAACCTCAGCAGCTGATTGGCTGATTTAGTCTTTAGGGACTTGGCTCAGGTGGAACAGCAGCTGATCGGCTGATTTAGTCATTAGGGACTTGGCTCAGGTGAAACAGCAGCTGATTGGCTGATTTAGTCATTAGGGACTTGGCTCAGGTGAAACAGCAGCTGATCATGATCAGCTGATTTAGTCGTTAGGGACTTGGCTCAGGTGAAACTGCAGCTGATCGACTGATAAAGTCATTAGGGACTTGGTTAAGATGAAACAGCAGCTGATTGGCTGATTTAGTCGTTATGGACTTGGCTCAGGTGAAACAGCAGCTGATTGGCTGATAAAGTCGTTAGTGATTTGGTTAAGGTGAAACAGCAGCTGATTGGCTGATTTAGTCGTTAGGGACTTGGTTCAGGTGAAACATCAGCTGATCGGCTGATTTAGTTGTTTGGGACTTAGTTCAGGTGAAACATCAGCTGATCGTCTGATTTGGTTGTGGGAGTACTTAAACAGATTGGTAAAATGATGAATTAGCACATTAATAATAATTGCCATGATAGAAAACAACTTTAGAAACTTTTATTAGCTCAATCATAATTTAGAGGTAGGCTTTCTAGAAACAGGAAAATTGCTGAAATATGTTCATTTTCAGTAAGGCACATGTTTGGTTCAGTGTACAGATACTTGATACCAGACTCATAACAATGCAAAATAACAACCGATAAAAAGGGAATGATGTCTCAAAATTACTAAATCAATAAGCCCCTTCACTAGACTAAGTGTAAACAGCATTTACCCTCAAATAAGCCCAAACCCATAGTGTAAACCATATTTATCTTCAACTAAACCTCTCTCAAATAAGCCCACACCCATAATAAACTGTATTTATCCACAAATAAGCCCCTCTCCTACATGTAGTGTAAAAGCTCAATAGCGACCTTATCCGCAAATAAGCCCCCTCCCTGAGAGTAAAAGTTCAGTAGCAAACTTATCCACAAATAAGCCCACTCCCTGAGAGTAAAAGTTCAGTAGCAAACTTATCCACGAATAAGCCCCCTCTCCTAGTGTAAAAGTTCAATATTTTTTGGAGCTTTTTTGTGAACCACTTTTAGCTTTACTGTTTTAAAGTTGATGATTCTGCAAAATTGATGAAGAGGGCCTATTTTTGGATAAATAACGATGTTGATGTAATAGAATTCTACTTGAGTAATAGTCATTGATGATAAGAGATGGATCCTTACTTATGATTATGTTATTGATTTTCATTGGTGATAGGTTGGAATTGTGGGTCGTACCGGTGCCGGAAAGTCATCGCTGACAGTAGCTTTGTTCCGCCTGATTGAACCCGCTGGTGGAAGTATCGTCATCGATGGTCAGAGTATTGCTGATATGGGACTCCATGATCTCCGGTCAAAACTGACCATCCTCCCTCAGGTAAGTCCAAATTGACCATCCTCCCTTAGGTAGGTCAAAATCGATCATCCTCCCTCAGGTAGGTCAAAACTGACCATTCTCCCTTAGGTAGATCAAAACTGACCATCCTCCCTCAGGTAGGTCAAAATTGATCATCCTCCCTCAGGTACGTCAAAATTGACCATCCTCCCTCAGGTAGGTCAAAACTGACCATCCTCCCTCAGGGAGGTCAAAACTGACCATCCTCCCTCAGGTAGGTCAAAACTGACCATCCTTCCTTAGGTAGGTCAAAATTGACCATCCTCCCTTAGGTAGGTCAAAACTGACCATTCTCCCTCAGATAGGTCAAAACTGACCATCCTCCCTCAGGTAGGTCAAAACTGACCATCCTTCCTTAGGTAGGTCAAAATTGACCATCCTCCCTTAGGAAGGTCAAAACTGACCATTCTCCCTCAGGTAGGTCAAAACTGACCATCCTTCCTTAGGTAGGTCAAAATTGACCATCCTCCCTTAGGTAGGTCAAAACTGACCATTCTCCCTCAGATAGGTCAAAACTGACCATCCTCCCTCAGGTAGGTCAAAACTGACCATCCTTCCTTAGGTAGGTCAAAATTGACCATCCTCCCTTAGGAAGGTCAAAACTGACCATTCTCCCTCAGGTAGGTCAAAACTGACCATCCTTCCTCAGGTAGATCAAAACTGCCCATCATCCCTCAGGTAGGTCAGAACTGACCATCCTCCCACAGGGAGGTCAAAACTGACCATCCTCCCTCAGGTAGGTCTACATTGTATCTGGAATATACTTGATAAGTTTACCCAAAAATAGCAGGGTTTAACATAATCCACTTTATAACTTCAGTCATTCATGTACGTGTCATAGCAGAAAGTTTTTTTTTTTATTTGTTCAGCATTAAACACCATTCTGTTTGGGGTTATAGACATATGGACAACCACTGTAGAAACAGCATGAACCGTGCTTGTTTCAGTTCATAGTCCTATAACACACAAACAAAACTTACTATGTTTATATAGTGATGCTGCAAATGTAAATATCATCTCATGAACCTCTTAACATATTTCCTTCATGTTTTATATCATTGTTTTATATCATTGTTTTTAAATATAAATAAATGTTCCTTCATGTTTTATATCATTGTTTTAAAATATAAATAAGTGTTCTTCACCTGATCAAATTTTGATTGTTATGGGTCTAGGTTAAAGGGTCAAGGTAAAAGGGTCAAAGGTCATATTTCACCACTCTAGGAAAATTAGAAGTGGGGAACTAGCTCTATAGTTCATGTAAAGAAAATATCAGACAAAAATATTCTAATACTTTGTCTTGTAGGACCCTGTGTTGTTTTCTGGTACCCTGAGAATGAACCTTGACCCCTTCGATATATACACTGATGAACAGCTGTGGAGGGCCATTGAGCATGCTCACTTAAAGAAATTTGTGTCAGATCTTCCCGACGGTCTGCTGCATGAATGTGGAGAAGGAGGAGAAAACTTGAGGTAAAAATGATGTTTTCTTTTGATAATTTATTGATGCACTGAAATTACCTTTAATTTAATTGGATGATTTTGCAAAATGCAAAGAATCATAGGAAGTTTTACAAAATGAAAATAATTAGGTGACAATAAAATTGAGTTTGCGAAATGTTGAAATATAGCTTGCTTTGTTGGAAGCATGAAATGACTATTAGCAAATGACTTTACTTCAAACCATTTGGACAAACAACTTAGAATGGCAACTATTATCCTCAATCATTCCATCAAAGTGATGCACCGATCAGAAAATCAAAAATGGCCAACAGGCAGTCTTCTTGGATTTTGACAATTTAATTTTGGTGCAAGTATTTACAAATATTATGTAAAAGACAACTTTCATGATAAATATATTTCATATAAACAAAAATATGATTTGGTAATATGTAAAATATTAAAACCAATTGATGTAAAAGACACCACTTATGATCAAAGCCATTCAGTTCATATTTGTTATATATTCCAGTGTTGGACAGCGACAGTTGGTGTGCCTGGCCAGGACACTTCTGAGGAAGACCAAGATTCTCATCCTGGACGAAGCTACGGCGGCGGTTGACATGGAAACAGATGATCTGATACAGAACACAATCAGGACGGAGTTTAAGGACTGTACCATTCTGACCATAGCTCACAGACTCAACACCATAATGGACTATGACAAGTAAGTCATCCGGAAAATTGTATTATGCACCAAAACCACCTCGGTCGCATAGTCCGCTCATATGTGTGATAGTGTAGCCGAACTGGACCGTCGATCATCGGCGACCAGGTAACTCAATAGGTAGAGCATCCGGCTAGTGTTCGGAGGTCCCGGGTTGGAACCCCGGTCAGGCCGTGCATTTTCCCACTCCTACTACAATTGTACTGTGCAGTTAAGTAAGATCAGACATTGGATACGAGATTCTTTCGAATACTAAATAGCTATTAAATAGGGAATTATCCAATGTTGAGAAGTATGTAAACAAAAACTTTTTTTTTTCACATATGACCTACTCTCTGTACATTGTTTTACTAAGTGCACCCCTTTGGTGTTTTGTAAGCACACATTCTGCTCATTAGGTTGAATAAGGTAATGCAATATTTGATATACATGATCAGACAAAAATACAAACAACCCAATTAGTCCTTTTGTTTTATCGGGGTAATAACATGGAACTCCAGAAAAGCAAAATCATCCTTAGAGGCAGAAAACAAATGGTATCACAAGAAAAGTAAATTTCACAGTTGTGTAGTTTGTAGGCCATACATGGGGATTTGTTTACTGATATTGTTAACATCCCTGGAGTACAGATAATTCTATGTATCATTAATGATGTACTTCTATTTTCCAGGGTCATGCTCTTAGATCAAGGACTCATCAAGGAGTTTGACAGCCCAGATAATTTACTAAAGGACAAATCCTCGGCCTTCTACAGCATGGCGAAGGACGCTAACCTCGTGTAAAGCCACACAGTCCTTGGTGCCAAAATGCTTCCCTCCTTAGTCACAATTAACTCAGGATTAAATCTCAAAATCCTATAAAAGATTTATTTGAATTTATATTTTGTCTGAATAGTATAAGCGCACATGACTTGACATTACATAAGTATTTATTAAATTAAAATTTTAAGATTTTTGTGTATCAAAATCATTTACTCACAATTTTAAGATTTTATTATTATCGAAATTAAATTGTTTGGGCTATTACGTGATTTGAAAATTTGAAAAATGTATTTAAAGGCAAATACAATGTACAGGATATTGAATGGAAGAGTATTAAAACTGATTTCAGAACAATATAAAGAGGGTTGATAGAGTGATAAGAGTCTATAGTTAATGAAGAGGAGGAAACATACCTCTTGGAGGTATTGTCTCAGAAATAGCATCAATGGTGTTTGATACACCTCTCTGTGAAAGGATGCATCGTGGTGTTGTCCAACTGGGTTGCTGAGTGGCATAGCATCATCCAAAATTACCTTTTTAGGTCACCTGAGACAAAGTCTCAAGTGACCTATTCTAATCCCCTTTTGTCCGTCGTCGTGCGTCGTGCGTCGTCCGTCGTGCGTCGTCCGTCGTCCGTCGTGCGTCGTGCGTCCGTAAACAATTCACATTTTCAACTTCTTCTCCAAAACCCACAAACCAAATTCTATGAAATTTGGCAGACAGCTTCTATGGCTAAAGGTCAACCAAAATTGTAAATTATATGGTCCCCACCCCCTAGGGGCCTGAGGGGCGGGGCCAAAAAGGGTCAAATTGACTAAAACTTCAAAAATCTTCTTCTCTACTCTCAGATATGCTGGAATCAAACACTCTTCATAGATGGAAGGGTCTTAAGGTGCTTTACCAAAATTGTAAACTTCATGACCCAGGGGTTTCACGTTTGCCCCTGGGGAGGGGCTAAACTTTACTATAGTTTATATAGGGAAATCACATTTTTGAATTTAATTTATTTTATTTCTATTGGAATTCATTCTAATTTTGTAAACATTGTCAGCATGGGATGACAGTTTGATGACATGCACATGTTGGCCCTGACTGACCCCCAGGGGCTGATGGGCGGGGCTAAAAAGGGCCAAATTGACTAAAACTTCAAAAATCTTCTTCTCTACTCTCAGATATGCTGGAATCAAACACTCTTCATAGATGGAAGGGTCTTAAGTTGCTTTACCAAAATTGTAAATTTCATGACCCAGAGGTTTCACGTTTGCCCCTAGGGAGGGGCTAAACTTTACTATAGTTTATATAGGGAAATCACGTTTTTGACTGAATTTATTTTATTTTTATTGGAATTCATTCTAATTTTGTAAACATTGTCAGCATGAGATGACAGTTTGATGGCATGCACATGTTGGCCCTGACTGACCCCCAGGGGCTGATGGGCGGGGCTAAAAAGGGCCAAATTGACTAAAACTTCAAATATCTTTTTCTCTACTCTCAGATATGCTGGAATCAAATACACTTCATAGATGGCTGGGTTTGAAGGTTCTTTACCAAAATTGTGAATTTAGGACCCTGGGGTCTCAAGTTTGCCCCTGGGGTGGGGCTAAACTTTACTATAGTTTATATAGGGAAATCACATTTTTGACTTTTATTTCTATTGGAATTCATTCTTATTTTGTAAACATTGTCACCATTGTGTTACTATAGTTTATATAGGGAAATCACATTTTTGACTGATTTGTTTTGATTTCTATTGGAATTCAAAAAGGTTCATTTAAATAAACTGAAATATTTCAAATCTCAGGTGACCGTTAAGGCCCATGGGCCTCTTGTTTATGCAAAACAATCTTTCTTTTTCAGCTACCATCAAGTAGCTTACTATTCAACTTATGTTTGGTCAGGTGGACGGTGGTAACACATTCTGTTCTCACCTAGCTGGCCGGGTTTGATTCTCTGATCAGACAGGAAAAGGTACATGGGGTCACCTGCGCGACCACATGGGTTTACCCTGGGTTCTCGGGTTTCCTGGCACAGAAAGACACTCAATGCTTCAATCCAGACCAACAAGCATGATTAGTATAAGTTGATATAACTTAGTTTTACAATTGTTGTTAACAAAGTATTACAGTGTACATTGTAAGATTTGGTGACGGTGTACATTGTAAGGTTTGGTGACATGACTCGCCAAACACTGATTTTTCCCTCATTCCTTTTTATATCAAACTGATCTGTCAAACTTGCTGTGCTTTAGATAGGATCTTGTGCCATTTTATATACAGAGTTGTTGCCCTTTGTTTATTGCTCTGAAGGTTGTCTGCAGCATCATATTATAGCTGATCACTGGGAAACTATTTCCCTTCAAACAGTTATGTCCCTTTAATTTTCATATTGAATTTTAGAAATTAAAATTTAGAATTTTCATTCAGTTTTCAGGGATGATTTTGTCTCATCATGAAAGTTTTGTTTAAATTTTCAACTTGCTTACTCACTCTGTAAAAGAAATATTTAATGTTATTTGTGTGACCAATACCAAGGAAACATGATTTTAGTTTACATTACATGATGTCATATCGATCGATGCATGCCTTGCTAAACAGTCCTGTCCATTGTTACTAGAAAATCATAAATGAATCATTAATAATCTCGGCTGCTTCATGTTCGAGTGTGGAGTGTAAGGATATGTTATGATTTTGTATCAGCGAAAAAATAGATTAAATTATGTATAGAGATTTATTTTCATCACATAATCGGCCTGTTATCCTGTGAAATCGTCTGGATAAAATTTGTACACAAGTGATCTAGCTCGTAGAGCATTTACCATTGGCTGTACCAGTCAGAAATTGATTGTGATGTCATGAATTGAAAATGATGCAACAAAATGTCTATCTGTTGTTAATTTTTTCGCATTTTGACTTTAAAACCTGTGAATTATGTGATAAAGAGTATCTTAAATTTGATTTCATTTTATGTGAGATTTTTAATATCAATGGAACTCATCTTCAAGTTATAATTTTTGCTTGCCATGCATGGACAGAAAAAATTAAAAACGTCTATGAATCGTTTCATAAAATTTCATAATTTATTATATATGATATAAAATGAAACCTCATTTAAGGTCATATATATTTGTACATGGATATATATTCCCTATCTGTCACCGATTGATAACTTACATATTATCTTTTTAGCAGTTATTGTTAATTATTTGCATATATATCGTAAAATTTTGTGTATTAAATGTACATGTAGTCATAAATTATAGCTGTTTATGTATCCAATGTTATAATATTTTGCATATACATAGCAATGCATTATTATCGTAATATATATACATGTACCTGTTTTTGCCATTACTTTGATATATATGATTATGTTATATAATTCTACATAATCTGTTTGTGTTTTGTAATCAATGCAATGTGATAATCTTGTTTAGTGCCTTCTGTGATTCTTTTTTTTTTAAAGTAACACAAGTATAGATTTTGTTAAAAGGGTAAAGTAAGAAAAACTGAAAACAATCACTGAAATGTGAATCCGACACCAAAATTTGTTTAGAGCTCTGCACTGACCACATGTATGTACACTGACCACACATATGTACACTGACCACACGTATGTACACTGACCACACGTATGTACATGTACACTGACCACATGTATGTACACTGACCACACATATGTACACTGACCACACGTATGTACACTGACCACACATATGTACATGTACACTGACCACACATATGTACATGTACACTAACCACACGAATGTACACTGACCACATGTATGTACACTGACCACACATATGAACACTGACCACACGTATGTACACTGACCACATATATGTACATGTACACCGACCACACGTATGAACACTGACCACATGTATGTACACCAACCACACATATGAACACTGACCACACGTATGTACACTGACCACATGTACAGGTGGGGCTGAATATGGCACCAAGGTGGTTGCCAAAGCTTGTAACCCCTGAAGAGATATTTTGTTTAGAGACATTTTCTAACAATCCAATGTAATTTGCGTAAGGTAGCATTGAATGTTCAGTTTAAAAATATTTATTATTAACATTGATACATACATTACGTAATATACCTGGTAAATGGATTGAATGTAGCTTTGTTTTCAACATTGATGAAAGGAATTTTTGTTACATATCAATTATATTCCTAAACATGTAGGTACATGTATTGATATTTGCAGTGCTGACATTGTCAGCAGCATCGTCATTCCTGCAATTTCTAAAGTCATTTAAAAATGTTTGACGGCATTGTTTCTCAGGTGAATACACACATTGATAAGTGATATCTATACCGGGCTCCTAATGTAAACATCATGCATTATGTACAAGATGCATACCCTTGCTTATGTTTTTTTAAGCGACTTGAAAGTAAGGTTTCCATTTTATAATCGATAAGAAATGTTGTTATGTAAACTTGTAAACTTAAAAGGGTTGACAAGGAGTGATGAGCAAAATTTAATGATAGGCGCCAAGAACCCTCCGGAATCTCTTGTTTTTGAAATAAAAATGCTACATTGTACAGCTTAAAAGTTTCCCATTTTAGGTCTTGTGGCATTTAATGCCATGAGAAGACCATTAACATTTATTAAGCAAGTTCAAGTTAAAAGGAATAACATCAAATTATGTAAGAATGTATATGTGTTAAATCAGAGACGTATATACCTGATATACAAGTCTCTGGTTAAATGTTTGGATCTCCCTAGCTGTTGAAAAAGACGTCTCCGTACAGAAATAGCTAAATGTCTTGTTAAGGAATGGTTATAGGATGCTGAAATTGAATTTATTCTAAAACTATTACATGTATCACGTATGTACTTTCAGAATTCGAGTTTATGATTACATGTAGTTGGCCTTTACATACCAGGGTATACATGTATGTATGTTCATATAGATTAGTTACAAATAGTGTAGATGCATGAGTCTATGTGTGTATAATTATTTATTAAACAGAGTGTGATATATTTGTCATTATTTTCTATTTGTATCCATATTCTAGTTCTTTGAATTAACGGTATTTTTGTACAAAACGCAGTCAACATTTAGTATTTCTGATATCGGGGATTGATGAAAAACATGTCAAACCTTGAATTACATAATAAAGGGTATGAGAAATATTGATATGTGTTCACATTTGTATTTATTTTTTTTATTTTGCATTGTTATATTTTTTTTTTTTTTTAGGTCACCTGAGATAAAGTCTCAAGTGACCTATTCTAATCGCCTTTTGTCCGTTGTCAGCGTCATCCCCATTTCCCCAATTTACATCATTTTCGTCATCTTTTCCAAAACTGCTGAACCAAATTCAATGAATTTGACCCTTTTTTATTAAAATTATTAAAAAATCGAGGTAATTACTAATAAGTTTTATTAGTAATTACCTCGATTTTTTAATAATTTTTTAAATCTCGATTTTTCTGAAAAAAATCATATGGTCGTTAAGTATATTGACCAGTCCATCCAGTAAATACGAAATATGTATGGTAAATTCCATTTTCATTGAGTTAGCCCCCTGTGGAGACAACTAGACAGACTCGCTCCGTTCACTGAACTTTCATTCTCAACCATTCCGTGATCCGTCTTTGATGGATTACGTCAATCTATAAATAGATTATACTGGAGGTATCTGATGTTGAATTTCAAGGTGTGGAAGTGAAGTTGTCGCACGCAATATCGCGTGAGAGCAGTCCAGCCACAGGTACTTATGGTGCCTGAAAAATCAGGAACCAGGGCACAGACTGGGGGATCGTCGGCTCCTTATGGTACTCCAATAATATTAGAGGTTTACACGACAGGAAACTTTTGACAGGCTGTCATGTAACAATATCCACCAATGTAATCAGGTGGAATAAGACCTCATATACGTATAGGAGTACCTTATGGATGATGTAAGTATGACCACAGGGGCTCGAGAATTTGTTACACTGTATCGCTAGATTTTTAAGCAATACAGTGTATATGACATCAGTTAACAACCACAACACTAGGCCATGACTAATGAGTTAAGTCAGAGACTTGTATGATTAGCTTAATCACTTGATTAGTGAAAATTTCGTTTCTCATTTGTTGAAAAACCTGTGAGTATATCGTCTTGAAATTATGCCAATTGGAAGAGAACTACGAATTACAGAATTTCATGAAGTTTTGTCAAGTAAGTTCTACCGGAAATTTTTATATCAGGATTTGAAAAAATGTTGTTTAAATGTGATTAGCTTAATCACCTTTTGAACAACTGGACCTTATAAAATCGAAGTTAAAAATCTGAAACCGAGTTCCTGTGGGATAAAAGTGTTATTGCTGTTAGGCCTACACTGTAACAATGTACATTACATTGGGACAAGTATCATAATATATGTACTCTCGGTAGGTACATATATATAAATTATGTGCCGTAGATCGTGAGTTCGAGGCCCGGTCGGTGCACGAGTACAAAAATTGTCTTCCTTCGTCATTTGTGTGGAAATGCGGTGTAAGATAAGTTGTAATTTCAGTAAATTTGCACTCTTCTTCTAAAACGCTACATTTACTTTGTCTCGGTTTCGTATTTCCTAGTGCATTCTCTGTATACACGCAGAGACATATACATGTATATCTATTTATTAGCACAATGCATCATATGCACTGTGTTGGGGTCCTACTAATTACAGCCCGGTGCTGCCCGGTACTGCCCGGTGCTGCCCGGTACCGCCCGGTGCTGCCCGGTACTGCCCGGGGAATATATATTGACCGCCCGGGCTCTTATTTATATCTAAACACTATTTAAACTATTATGTATGGATAGATGGTAGCTTAATCAATAATATGGCAAAAAATGGTGAAAATATATCAATATTTGACAGAGTTATAGCTATGTGAAATTAGCGATCTCGCAACCTAGCGCTCGGGATGAGCCGTAATCTTGTTATTTGCAATTATACGACCGCCCGGGCTCTTATTTATATCTAAACACTATTTAAACTATTATGTATGGATAGATGGTAGCTTAATCAATAATATGATAAAAAATGGTGAAAATATATCAATATTTGACAGAGTTATACTTATGTGAAATTAGCGATCTCGCAACCTAGCGCTCGGGATGAGCCATAATCTTGTTATTTGCAATTATACGACCGCCCGGGCTTTCAATTTTATCCAGACACAATAAAAACTATAATATATGGATAGATAATAGCTTTAACAATAACATGATACAAAATTATGAAAAAATATCAATATTTCACAGAGTTATAGCTACGATCTCGCAACCTCGCGCTCGGGATGAGCCATAATCTTGTTATTTGCAATTTTACGACCGCCCGGGCTTTTATTTATATCGAGACACTATCAAAACTATGATATATGGATAGATTGTAGCTTAATCAATAATATGATAAAAAAATGGTGAAAATATATAAATATTTGACAGAGTTATACTTATGTGAAATTAGCAATCTCGCAACCTAGCGCTCGGGATGAGCCGTAATCTTGTTATTTGCAATTATATGACCGCCCGGGATTTCATTTTTATCCAGACACAATTAAAACTATAATATATGGATATATAATAGCTTTATTAATAATATGATACAAAATTGTGAAAAAATATCAATATTTCACAGAGTTATAGCTACGATCTCGCAACCTCGCGCTCGGGATGAGCCATTATCTTGTTATTTGCAATTTTACGACCGCCCGGGCTTTTATTTGTATCCAGACACTATTAAAACTATGATATACAGATAGATGGTAGCTTCATCAATAATATGATCAAAAAATGATGAAAAAATATCAATATTTTACAGAGTTATAGCTACGTGAAATTAGCGATCTCGCAACCTCGCGCTCGGTATGAGCCGTAATCTTGTTATTTGCAATTATACGACCGCCCGGGCTTTTATTTATATCCAGACACTATTAAAACTATAATATATGGATAGATAATAGCTTTATCAATAATATGGTAAAAAATTGTGAAAAAAATTCAATATTTCACAGAGTTATAGCTACGATCTCTGGATGAGCCATAATCTTGTTATTTGCACTTTTACGACAGCCCGGGCTTATATTTATATCAAGACGCTATTAAAACTATAATATACGGATAGATGGTAGCTTTATTCATAATATGATCAAAAGTGGTGAAAAAATATCAATATTTGAGTTATGGCTGTTACATGTATTTGCATTTATACGACCGCCTGGGCTAAGTATGGGATCGTTTGGATGGTTGGTTAATTGTTTTGTTAAATTAAATGCAAAGTTTGCTATCATTTACAGAAGGAAATGCTTGAAATATTATGCATTTTACAAGTATGAAATTTCCTATGCCGTTACATAGGCTACAGACTTGTTATTTTCATTTTCTGGATCGCCCGGTACTTACTATGTACACAATATAAGTATTTATAGAGAAATTAAGGTGTTTAAGTATCATCAATCTTATTTCATGGACATATACTTAATCATCATCTTTGAAGTTCACATTTGCGGCTTTTCGAAGGAACTTCAGACTTTATTCATGTAAGCACTATCCATAAATGTAAATGATAATTCAATAGAGTAAGTATACAACGTAAACAAAACGTATGTAACTGTCCAATATCTTTCGAAATACTTTTCCTATACCTCTCTTTATCATTTTTGTTAAATTCCTGAGTTTTGAGGGGGGGACTCTGTAATTGATTAATTCATTTGTTTAATTGGTCATGTCACACAAAATCATTTAAAACAATATTTATCCTATTCACAAAATTATGAGTGCCGTCCCATATTTGCAGAGTATTCGTATATTCATTTCATTATTATTTATAACGACAATTTCTTCTGCCTGCATACACGCTTCGTTTCATGTTTTCATCTGTTTTATCAATGTCAGACTGTAAATCATAAATTTGGCAGTGTTTACCCTGATGCAAACCTAGACATATGATTTACGTTTTTTATTTGACATATATATTGTGTCTTAGAAAAATGTCTTGTTTGACGTGTTAGTTAGCAGAGAAATCGGTTGTTATTTGCGAACATAATATTATGAATTGTTGTTTTAAAGCAATAATTGTCACCAGCCGGCATAATGTAAAGAGGCGTCACCTTGTCTGGGTGGTATGTTTTTTGTAATTGGGAAATATACATGCATCATTTATAACACGTGACATTTCGTGCCTTGAAAACGATTGGGCAAGTGTATCACGTGGTAATTATGCATAGCAGTAGAATTCAGCGGACTTACTATCCAATTGATCATCAATTAGCTACTGGCCATCACCATTGACAGCATCTTTACTCAAACGAAGATTCACTGTCAATACCTACTCCAGGATAGCCGTTATCACAAAACTTCTTACCTCTAAGATCGCTCTGATATATATATATATATTTTTGCCTGTTCCAATCATTATCATTCGAACTTGAATC
The DNA here is from genome assembly GCF_902652985.1 of Pecten maximus. Taxonomy (NCBI): domain Eukaryota; kingdom Metazoa; phylum Mollusca; class Bivalvia; order Pectinida; family Pectinidae; genus Pecten; species Pecten maximus. The sequence goes on from NC_047027.1 coordinate 20,649,028, forward strand.
AGTTTTCTGTAATTTATATTATATACATTTCACTGTTAAGAAACTCAAGCTTAAGAAGTTCTTAAGCTAAGATTTTTTTTTGTGATTTGGAAGGATGTCAAGGTATATACATTTAACTTCATTTTACATCACACCTTTTAGTCAACAATAGATATCTATATATAAAAAATAACAAAAAAACTTCTTCATTCGGACTACCTTTGTTTGAAACATGATGTCAATGGTTTTAATCAGAGTTAGGGCTTTTTTTTTAAGAAAAAATGAAATTTGTATTAATGCATATATTTTGCATTCAAAATATTGTGGACATGATATAGGTATTATGACTGTCATCGCTTTGCATAAATCGTCTGGTGACTCAATATTAAGTGATATACATATATATGTGATATATACATGTATTTCTTTCTGAATCAACGTCTTGAATTAATTTGTAGAACTTCCGAAACTTAAAAACAAAAACAAACAAAAAATGTTTATCATCAATATACGTCAAAACTATTTTGGAAGTTGCGATGAGTTGTTCTTCGGACTGAGTTATCATATGTGTGTTATACTCTTCGTGTGTTTGTGTATTTATATGAAAAATAAGTCTATGTGTCAGAAATGCACAAGGATGGTTTTCTTATTGTAAACATTCCAAAATTCTCAGTTACATTCTCAGGTACATCATGTATCATTTTTTTGGTCACATCGCGCTAAATCCCGTACGCTATTGGTTGTTTCGACTTAAACTGAAAAAACTTGCGTCATTTAAAATTTAAAATATCTGAAAATATGCATTTTACACACCAATAAACGACCCCCCCCCCCCCTCCCCCCCCCCCCCCCCCAAAAAAAAAAACAAAAAAAAAAACGAATTATTCCTTACATATATCAATGTAACTTATTATTCAATATAAGAATCTTGTGCAAACAAAGAACAAAGGAAGTATCATTGATATTATTAAAAAAAAAAAAAGGTATTCTATATACCTGTTTAATTTAGATTAAACATATCTAGTTGCCATTAAAAGCAAATGGATTTGGCACAACTTACATGAACATTATAGACGCCATTTCCTAATAATATTATTACACATATATAAAGATGACTTAAATATTGATACGTATTTACAATATTATTTAATGAGAAAAGCAGAAAGAAGGACAGTGAAGGTGGGAGAGATCAAGGTATGTCGATGAATTAAAGGAAAATGGTACATTTTATGATTGCACACAAACTAGCATACACACAACTTTCAATATATACTTTCTATATTCTATATAACAATTTAATATACAGATCTGTTTTTTTTTTAAAAATAGAAATGCGTTTTTTTTCATATTTGATCCATATCCTTATTAAAGAGATATTTGTATTCAGTTTTCGATATCTAGATGTATCTTTTTATCAATATGAAATAGAGATTAATTAATTCAAATAGAAATGATTTAATTTCTATATTCAACAAAGCATAACAGCAGGTCATAGGCCATACTTTAATTACCACTTTGATATACACTTTGTAACTTGGACAAAATTAGCCATATATACATGCATATATAACATTTTTGCACTAAACATTTTGAGTCATTACATAGATCGTGGCTATATGATTTAATTTCACATTCAATGTTCTTCTGTATCATTCACAATTTATTATGTTGTTCTGTATCTAACACAAACTAATAATATAATTTTAAAAGCATATGCGTACAGTTCCAAAGCACATTGTACAACAATCGAAAATAATAGAAAAGAAAAAAAAGTTAATTCGACTTGAAAATAACTGTAACTGTGATTTTTTTTATGGAAACCAAAACGATAACATACACACATATACATGTACATGATAAAAATGTAGAGACAACAATGGCGGATTAAGTTCAACATTTCACTTCCGGGTCGTTGTACACGAATGTAGTTCATAAGCAAATGTTAATTGTTTCTATATTTGTTCAATTCTTCTTCAAAACCTTCATCATTTAAGCTTATATTTGTAGTACATTTTCTGTTCAGGCGGGAAATTTAGCTTTAAACATAGTTTATTTTTCCCGAAGCGAATTGAAACAATGCATGACATGAGTAGTAATTTTTGTAATTGTTTGAGTTACGGCGATTTAGAAAATCCGGCCTTTTATAATTGTTATAATTGGTATTTGGCTACCGCCCGGCCGTACATCTTACTGCCCGGGCTTTCATGCGTGGTTAAATATCCCCACCGATGAACAGAACATGCAGTGTATAGGTCAAGGAAGTGAAATCAAAAAGAATTATGAAAATATCTGTAAAATTGTTTGAGTTACGGCGATTTAGAAAATCCGGCTAGGTTGCGAGATCGCTAATTTCACATAGCCATAGCTCTGCCAAATATTGATATTTTTTTTATCATTTTTGATCATATTATTGATAAAGCTACTATCTATCCATATATCATAGTTTTAATAGTGTCTTGATATAAATAAAAGCCCGGGCGGTCGTATAATTGCAAATAACAACATTACGGCTCATCCCGAGCGCTAGGTTGCGAGATCGCTAATTTCACATAGCTATAACTCGGTGAAATATTGATATTTTTTCACAATTTTTTACCATATTATTGATAAAGCTATTATCTATCCATATATTATAGTTTTAATAGTGTCTGGATATAAATAAAAGCCCGGCGGTCGTATAAATGCAAATAACAACATTACGGCTCATCCCGAGCGCTAGGTTGCGAGATCGTAGCTATAACTCTGTGAAATATTGATATTTTTTCACAATTGTTTACCATATTATTGATAAAGCTATTATCTATTCATATATTAAAGTTTTAATTGTGTCAGGATATAAATAAAAGCCCGGGCGGGCGTATAAATGCAAATAACAAGATTATGGTTCATCCCGAGCGCTAGGTTACGAGATCGCTAATTTCACATAAGTATAACTCTGTCAAATATTGATATATTTTCACCATTTTTTACCATATTATTGATTAAGCTACCATCTATCCATATATCATAGTTTTGATAGTGTCTTGATATAAATAAAAGCCCGGGCGGTCGTATAATTGCAAATAACAAGATTATGGCCCATCCCGGGCGCTAGGTTGCGAGGTCGTAGCTATAACTCTGTGAAATATTGATATTTTTTCATAATTTTTTACCATATTATTGATAAAGCTATTATCTATCCATATATTATAGCTTTAATTGTGTCTGGATAAAAATAAAAGCCCGGGCGGACGTATAAATGCAAATAACAAGATTATGGCTCATCCCGAGCGCTAGGTTGCGAGATCGCTAATTTCACATAGCTATAACTCTGTCAAATATTAATATATTTTCACCATTTTTTGCCATATTATTGATTAAGCTACCATCTATCCATATATAATAGGTTAAATAGTGTTTGGATATAAATAAAAGCCCGGGCGGTCAATATATATTCCCCGGGCAGTACCGGGCAGTACCGGGCAGTACCGGGCGGTGCCGGGCAGTACCGGGCAGCACCGGGCTGTAATTAGTAGGACCGGCGTGGGGGTGTCAAATCCGAAGATATAGATTTGAATTTCCTGTCGAAGTTGTACCGAGAGAAATATATAGAATACATGTATATGTACAATTCGTATCCATGTAGATCGTGAGTTCGAGGCCCCGGTCAGGGCCCGAGTCAAAAAGTTGTCTTCCTTCGTCATTTGTGTTGCTAAGTCATATATATATATATATATATATATATGAAGGACATCTTTGATTGAAGGGCCCTACAGCTTTAATTATGCTCCAGTTCATATTCACACCTGCGCTTGAAACGAAGCTTACAACTGCTACTAAAAATAACTCCCTTCGGGTAGGTGAGATAAAAACTACTATAGTGTAATTGTTGGGAATCTCGGAAGAGTTACTTCCCCTTGTGTGAGCTTTCCTGTGGCGGGAGATTCGATTAGCTCTCTTCGACCCAAGCTATGAACCAGCAGGACGTGCGGTAATACCCCCTGTCATAAACTACGTCGAATTGGAGCGTTTGGTGGCCTCTCCGGGTCTTGGTGAGCGGGGACGGCTACAACAGGGATCTGTGTGACCCTTTCTATGTTAAGTGTAGACTCGTTTAATTGTTGTTCACTTGTTATAGTAAATAAAGTCTGTTGAAATCTTACATTGGCGACGAGGATAATTTGGAGCGCGGAGAGAAAACCGCCACGATTAACAAATCATTGTGCATACCAAAATTTAAAATCATTTCGAATCATCTTTATTTCATTGACGTTGTGATTAACATTGTTGCTGTATAAGTCATGTACTGAGTAGACTAGATATACGTTTATTTATACCAGGCACTTCGCCAGGTTAATTAGGTCAAAGCAGACGAAACTTTGTCAACAACAGGGTGATATTAAGGATGCGTGCACCGTGTTTTGAGACTTTATTTGATTGAAAGAATTCGTCAATTTGTTGCTGATAATTTTGTTTCTGGATTCTTTTTGTGTACTTTTGACAATTATTCTGCACAAATACTTATTATTCTAGACATATTTGTGTTATTTTTATGGAATCTAAAACTATTGTTATCTTAATTGCTGACTCTAGAGCTTATAACTTTGATAATTACCATCAGCCAAAATATTTGGAAGTAATATATCTCATCCAGAGGGGAGCAACTATTTCTGACTTAAAAAGTTTGTTTGTTAAAAAACTGCCCATAATTCCACATGACAGGAAGTTACTAGTCAGGATTTGTGCTGGAATTAATGACCTAATATCTTTGGAAAGGAGTCACTCCGGTAGTGTAATCAAACCGTCCGGTAAAGGACACACTGCAGTATTATCGGAATTAAGGGAATTCGCAGAATATATCAAGTCGGTCCGAACAAATTCAACTGTTGGGTTTGCTACTATTGCACCTGCATCATTTCGCAAATTTCAGGACATCAAAAATTCGACTAAAGTCTTCTCAGATGAAGTTTTGAACAATTTTCAGGCTGAACATAACAACACTGTTTCTTTTGTAAATGGTGGAATTTATAGTTTTAATTCATCATCTGGTTGTAAAACTATAAGGTGGGCGGATGCAGTTATCATGATTCACAAAAAACGACGGGGACGACGTAGAATTCCAAAAACCGTGTTATCATATCATTTTGATGTTTTATATGATGGTCTTCATGCTGTGTCGCATATTAAACAACAGTGGTTTCGACAAGTTTTAGACAGTGTACAGTTAAATTCTATAACTACACAATCATCAAAGAAAAGGAAGCTCGATGACTGACTTTGGGTGTGGTAGGTGATGTAATCGCCTAAACCCCCCGCTTAGTCAAACTTTCCAATTTGTGATATTGACTTTTGGTTGTGGTTGGTGACAAGTATCGCCTATACCCTCTAAATAAGACAATATTTTGGCAACAAGTTGTGCATTATGGCCAGTTCAGAAGAACTTTCAAAATTTGGTGATTGGTTTTCTGGTGAGAGGGACAAAATAACAAACAAAATGACATCCTTCAATGAATTTCTTGAGGAGAGCTTAACAGAGATTAGGGAATCCAAGAAAGAAATCAGAGAGGCTTCAAATGATTTAAAACGGCTATTGGAGCGCTTCCCACCGCTCGAAGCAAAAAAGGTATCGTCTGATAACAATGCTGCATCTTACTTGACACCATCACGTCCTTCATCACAAAGCAGTTTCTACCCTAGCTTTGGATCGGGTACAGTAACAGCAGATAGTGTGTACTTACCAAAGTCTACCTCCACCCCAGCATCAGATCTCTACAAGACAGCTGAGGCCTCAACACCATCTTTAATAACTTTATTTGATGAGCCAGAGATAGAAAAGGAGAGTTCTATTGGACATAGTTCAAGGAGCAGAGATAAGAGGTCTATATCCGAAGGTAAGGGAAGAAGACATGGGAATTACCATCATTATAGGACAAGGTATGAATCCTCACCGTCTGCATCAGAGTCTGACGACAGTGACAGTAGTTCAGAATACTCTCAATCGAGACATAGATCAAGACGATCACGAAAGAGGAGTCCGGCGCCTCCAAGGGCACAAACATACACAGGTGAAGGTGACTGGGAATCATTTTTATACCAGCATGAGCGGCAAGCAAAGAGGTATGGTTGGCGAAGAAAAGAAACAAAAGACCGGCTTATTGACTGTTTGAGGGACAAGGCATTAGAATTCGCGAGGGAATTGAGGCATGATGGCTACGATCAGCTATGTAGAAAGCTATCAAAGCGATTTAGCAAGAAGGAACCTCCGACCTCAGCTCGAAGGCAGCTACAACTTCTGAGGCAAAAGGAGAATGAAACCCTTGCTGAGCTTTCCCAAAGGGTACATTTTCTTGCTATGGATGGACTTCCGGGAGCAGATGAAAAGACCATTGATCAAATAGCAGTGGAGGCATTCCTAAGGGCCTGCAAAGATAAGGAAGCTGCAAGTACTGCTATGTCGAAAAACCCGAAGTCTATATATAAGGCACTGCAGTATGTAAAAGAGTCTGTCCATAACAGGAAGTTGATATTTGGATCGCGCCCGTCCTATGGAACCCGAAAGGTGAGCTTCGCCAGTGCAGATGGAGGTGATATTGATGATGACGCTGGACCCCCTAAAGTGCAGCAAGTGCAAAGTAGACAGTCGACATCAGAATTGTCAGAGGTTACATCGGTGCTGAAAGATCTTGTTGGAAAGTTGAGTTCCTTCAATTTGGGAGCCCCTAGAAATGGAAAAGAACCACGGTCAAAGAGTCCACCAGCATCTCCTAGAAGTCAATCTCCTAACTCTAAGGCAAACCGGAGATGTTACTCTTGCGGTGAATATGGACACTTCAAGGCTGACTGTGAAAAAAGGTACTGTGATGGGGAACAGTCAAACTGGAATGGGCCATGTTAACTGACCGAACAGTGGTCCAAAAAGATGAAGGTCAGATTGCAGACATTAAGGAGGTACTTGTGAAGGAAAAGAAAGTGGTCAGCCTTTATATTCCAGCGAAGGTATGCGGAAAAGGTATATCTGCTGTGGTTGACACCGCAGCTCAAGTGACCGTCATTAATATCAATCTCTTAAAGGAGCTGGATCATAATTATTCATTATCGGAGAAAGTTGTTCTCGTTGGAGCAGGCAAGGAATCTCGTATCATAGGACACACAATTAGAGACGTAACAATTCACCTTGGGAGTACAAGTATAATTTCTGACATATATGCAGCCCCAATTAATGACGAACTTTTACTGGGCATGGACATTCTCTCAAAACATGAATGTATTGTTGACTTGCGAGAAAACACTCTAGAGATAGGCGATTCTGTCGTCTACGGGACACTAAAACGAGGCAGGGATGATGAAGATGTCGAGATTTGCTGTGTTTTGTCTACTCAAAGGATTGTTCTCCCAGCGAACTCTGTAACTAGAACCAGTGCGTCTTTACAATCACCAATGACTGGTAGATTATTTGTAGTTGAGCCAAGTAAGCGGAATACATTTTTGATGTCTGCAGGTGTATATTTAGGAGGCAATAGTGAGAGTTTGCCAGTGACCTACATCAATGACTCTGATGAACCTGTGATTATTAGATGCGGACAAAGAATAGGTCAAGTTACTGTAGCAGAACATGTCAGTGCCAATGAAGAAGCAGGGCCTACCGCTGTAGGTTCATTGTCGATTAACCAGGTTAATTTCAACTCGACCGACCTTCCTTCCCACCTACATGAGTTATTCGGACGGTCTAGCATTGGACTAAGTGACACAGAATCTGAAAAGCTCAAACGTCTGCTTATTGAGTTCAGTGATGTTTTCTCAACTCATGATCTTGACATTGGATGTCTGAAGGGAGTGGAACACAGGATACATACAGGAAATGAGAACCCAGTTAAACAGAAAATGCGGAGAACTCCATTCGGTTTCGAAGGGGAGGAGGAAAAACATTTAAATAATCTCCTGGACGCTGGGATTATCAGGCCATCAGCTTCAGAATGGGCATCTGCTCCAGTCCTGGTCAGAAAGAAGGATGGATCTGTGCGGTGGTGTGTCGATTATCGTTGCTTAAATCAGAAAACAGTCAAGGATACCTTTCCACTACCCAACATTGCTGATTGTCTCGAAACCCTGGCTGGATCAAAATATTTCAGCACGCTAGATATGGCTTCAGGCTACTATCAAATACCCATTGCTGAGTCAGACAAAAGGAAGACAGCTTTTGTGACGAAACATGGTTTGTTCGAGCACAACAAAATGGCGTTTGGGTTGTGCAACGCCCCGGCTACTTTTCAGCGAGCAATTCAGTTAGTTCTTAGATGGTTGCTGTGGAGACAGCTTTTGGCGTATCTAGATGATATCAATGTTATGGGGATTGATTTTGATGACCATTTCCGGAATTTGCAGGCAGTCTTTCAGCGTTTTCGATGTCACAATTTGAAATTCAAACCTAAAAAGTGTCTGTTGTTTCAATCAGAATGTGACTTTCTTGGGAAGCACATCAGTCAGTCAGGCATTAGCATAGCTGAGGACAAAGTGGATCAAATTCGAGCATGGCCAGTACCAACCTCAACAAAGGAAATGGAGAGGTTCCTAGGATATGCTAACTATCACCGAGAACATGTTCCTGGTTACGCGCTTATATCAAAATGCCTATATGAACTTACAGGTTCTAAGTGTAAATTCCGGTGGGATGAGTCACATCAAGAGGCTTTCGACAAATTGAAGCGGGCCTTGACAACAGCCCCGTGTCTTTCATACCCAAACCATACTGAGACTTTTGTTTTGGATACCGACGCTTCCGATGTTGCGGTTGGGGCTCAGTTATCTCAAATCCAGAATGACCAAGAAAGAGTTATTTCATACAGCGGAAAAGTGCTCACTCCAGAGCAAAGAAAGTACTGCACAACCCGGAAGGAGTTGTTGGCCGTTGTAACGTTCACACGACATTTCAGGCATTACCTTCTTGGAAGGCACTTTATTCTTCGGACTGATCACAACAGCCTGATTTGGTTGACTCGATTTAAACATATCGAAGGTCAACTTGCTAGATGGCTAGAGGAACTAGCTCAGTACGATATGCAGATTGAACATAGAAAAGGGAAAGAACATTTGAATGCAGACGGGCTATCTCGTATTCCTGATACTATCGACCCGTGTAATCATTACCGGCCAGGTGTAAATCTGGAAACGCTTCCGTGTCATGGATGTAGCTACTGCAAACGGGCACATACTCAATGGTCAAGATTCGAAGAAGAAGTGGACAATGTGATCCCATTGGCTCAAGGTTTAAAATCCGAAATGGAAGACGTTGTTGCTTCAGTACAGCAATTGGGTCCTGATGTAAATTGGGTAGAAACCAAATCAGAGGATGATATGAGGAGAATGCAACTGGAGGATCCGGATTTAGGTTGTATAATACAGTGGTTAGAAAATATTTCGCCGGAAGAACATGAACTATACCTGACAAGTCCTGCTACTAAGCATTTATGGCTCTCGAAGCATCAACTCAAATTATTGAATGGTGTATTGATGTACGTTTGGATGGACGGAGAAACCGAACGGATGCGCCTTGTAGTACCAAAAGCAATGCGAAAAGAGGTACTCTTCCATTGCCATGATTCAAAACTTTCAGCACATCTTGGATACGAGAAATCTTTGAAGCGGCTTCGACAGTCCTACATGTGGTATAAAATGGCGGAAGATTGTAAAGGCTACATAAAGGCATGCGCAGTATGCAATGTGAACAAGAAATCTTGCCGAAAGCCGAAAGCAGCTCTTCAAAGATACCACGCTGGTTATCCAATGGAGAGAATACACTTGGACATTCTAGGACCATTTACTCCGAGTGAATCGGGCAATTCATATGTGTTAGTTATGATAGATCAATTCTCGAAATGGATAGAGTGTGTAGCGTTGCCGAACCAGTCAGCAGACCTGATCGCCCGAGAATTCTTCAGTCGCTTTGTTGTAACATTTGGCTGTCCTTTGGCTATTCATACCGACCAAGGCAGGAACTTTGATGGGAATCTGTTCAGGGAATTCTGTGAAATACTTCAAATAACAAAGACACGAACGACACCCTATCACCCGTCATCGAATGGACAGATTGAACGCTACAACCGGGTGATTGCACAGATAATACGGTGTTACATAGAGGGAAAGATCAGACACTGGGATAAAGATCTGCCTTCTCTAGTCATGGCACTACATGCCACAGAAAACAAATCCACCGGTTATACACCGAATCGTTTAATGCTGGGAAGGGAAGTCATGTTGCCAGCAGACATAATGATGGGAGTCAGCCAAGCTAACTTGGAGGATTTTGAACCAGCGGAGTGGGTGCAGAACTTAAACAGGGTCATAGCTGAGGCTCACCAATTTGCAAGACACCATCTCGAAAGCACCCAAGTTCGCCAGAAGAAGGACTATGATTTGAAATTGCGCGAACAAATGTACAACCATGGAGATACAGTGTACAAACTTGATGAGGCAACAGTTGTTGGACAAAGCCGGAAACTACGTCCTCCTTGGAAGGGACCTTATTTGGTGGTTGGAAGTGAACCTCCACTCTATATCCTCCAAGACAACAGAGGTCAAACGAAGAGGATACATCACGACAAGCTAAAGCTGTGTACCGATGGAACTGCTCCATTATGGCTAGCTCGGGCTAAGCACACACTTTCTGTCAAGGACAAGTCAACAAACAGTTTTGAGAAGGATGGCGCAAGTAGTCCAGATACTTCTACCGAAGTTCTTCATGACCAAGATCCAATTGACAATTCTTCGGATTGTGACCGCGAACAGTGCAGTACCGACGGAGAGTGTATGGACGCCGAAGTTGTGACTAGGCGTGGACGACAAGTGAAAAAACCAGCCTACTTGAATGACTATGTTCAGTAATATGCTTTATTCGTTTCGAAAACAAACTGTATAATTCATAAGTTTATATTTGAAGATAACTTTAATCTACTTTTCTGTAGTTTTATGTAATGTCAAATATCGGTTGCTAATCTCTCGGTATCAATTTCAATTGGCATTATATCCAATCTTATAAAACGGGGAGGAATGTTGGGAATCTCGGAAGAGTTACTTCCCCTTGTGTGAGCTTTCCTGTGGCGGGAGATTCGATTAGCTCTCTTCGACCCAAGCTATGAACCAGCAGGACGTGCGGTAATACCCCCTGTCATAAACTACGTCGAATTGGAGCGTTTGGTGGCCTCTCCGGGTCTTGGTGAGCGGGGACGGCTACAACAGGGATCTGTGTGACCCTTTCTATGTTAAGTGTAGACTCGTTTAATTGTTGTTCACTTGTTATAGTAAATAAAGTCTGTTGAAATCTTACATAATTATAGTTGTTATGGTCTCTCGAAAGTTGTCATTTCAAGTTCTTTAATTCACAGGACAGACATATTCTCGCTATAGACACTGGCGGCTGTTGGACCAAGTTAGGAATTGCCGGAGAGGAACGTCCTGACCATAATATCCGGACGGTACTGGGAAATCGGATCAGTGACGTATGTTTCATGTCATGTTATTCGTTAATATTGGAAGAAAAAAACGTTCCTGGTCACGATCAACATGAACCGATATGTAATCGAAATCGTGATTCAATTTTAACTCAAATTGATAAATCTAACATGAAAATGTATACATTGTAATAAAATATTTGTACATACAGTTAAACCTCGATGATTCGAACTTCGTTGATTCGAAGTTCTCGCTGTATTGAACTTTTTGCTTGGTCCCGAATTTTCTCACTATATAACACTACTAAAGAACCTATGTATGATTCGAATTTTTATAAATCGAAAAAAAAATGTATTTCCATAATCGAAATTGAAATTTGAAAAACGCCACATGGAGGGTAAGATCCAGCGGAGTCCGTGTTCATGAAACCATTCTCATACTCAAAATAAAATATATGTACTCAACTTTCTTTAAATACGCTTAACTCTTGAAATAACTGTTTAAAAGAAAATCCTAAATATTTCATGGAATTTCGGGAAGACTTAATTCTCATTTGAATTCTTTCCAAAATTCCCTAAAATCATCGAAAGCATTAATTCAGATTTATATCAGATTTTTCATCGAAATTATCTGAGTCTGGGCACAAAATGTATATTTGACCATGTGTACAGTTTCATAAATACAGGCCCAGGTGGTCAATAAGGTTAAGCGTCTTTTTCTTCAATGTACATGTAAGACTGAAACGATGTTTTTATTTTTGAGATGAAAGTCAGAAATGATCTTTTCCCTACAGAATAGGCAAGTACTTCAATTAAAGAGACTTTTATCGCAGTGCCTGACAAGACTCGTGACGTAACCTCATTGTATTCGCCGATAGATCGCGGAGTGATACACGATTGGGACGCAATGGAGCAGATCTGGGACTATTTGTTTTACCAGAAGATGCAAATTGATCCAGAAATATGGCAGCTCGCTACCGCCGAGCCTCTTTTGAGTCCGATGGCTCAAGTTGAAGCCAAAGCCCAAGTATGTTAGTTTTATTCTTGCCGAGATAAAATCCATAGTGATAGCGATGGTGTTTTCCCAATGGTTCATTTCGTTTTCGTGGATGAATACGTGAAAATGAAATGAACCCCTCGGCTAGCGAAGATGCATTTCGACCAGTAATCAATTTATGTTTTAAAAGTTTATAATGTGAAATTATATTTTTAAAATGAGCGAAGTTAAGTTATTTAATTGTTGAATAACTTAACTGAGTGACATTCATTCATTTTTCATGTTACGAACATACATACTTGGTGATTTCGAACATTTCAGATATTTTTTGAGAAGTATAAATTCCCATCACTTTGTGTGACCGACGAAGGGACACAGACTATGCTTAGTAAAGGATATTCATCTTGCATATGTGTGTGTATAGGGGATGGAACGACAACTATATCGGCCGTGAGCGACAGTAAGTAATACATTCTAACCACACAAGGAAAAATAAATCTTTGATACGCTCTACTAAAAAAAGTGAAGTTGGCGGTGGGTGGAACGTTATAACAAAGTCCTTTTCACTCAGGGGGCGGTGTTCGATTCCCTGGTCAGACGTGAAAAGGTTTGGGGTCATCTTTTCAACGACATTAGTTCAAGTTCTCCGGATATTCCGGTTTTTCCCCTATAGTAAAAGTAAGACCCCCGCGCATTGCTATCCCGACCAACAAGAGTGATCATGATATTACATCACTTCGTGAAATGAATCCTTTTATAATTACTGTTTTCAGACAAAAGGTAGAAGGACATTTGTTCCTTTTGCCTCCATTACATACATGCAACACAATTAAAAATAAATATGTAAGAACAAATTATAATTTGAATATTCAACAGGTTTTCGTATTCCCTCTGCTACACAAAAACTTGAGATTGGCGGTCGTGACGTCACAATGTTCCTCCAGTCTTTACTCTGTAACAATGGATACAGTTTCGTCACTCCAGGTACGTGTATAGGTAACAATAGATACAGGTAAAGGTGTGTGTAACCTATATATAATGAGGTACAGGTGTAGGAGATGAATGCAAAATTTAATAAGAAATTTGAAATAGAAATAGATACAGTGTATACGGAAGAGTGAAAGAGGATACATCGACGACAAGAGTAATTATGGTGATTAAAAACAGAGATCTATATACTAACTCTAGTATATAAGTCTCTGTTAAAAATAAGAATAGACCCGCATTGTTATATGAGAAGTTACATCCTTTACGTTAATATTGTCCACCAAAACGTTGATCTTCTCATTTTTTTTTTTTTTTTTTGCTTTTAATTCAAAGTGAAGATTTCACCGTGCTCCTCCTCTATAATTTTAGGAGGCAGTTGTTAATTTTCTTGTTGTGGGTGTTACTTAGATTAGATATGTACCCATACCATGTGTGACATTTTGTGCATTTATTTTTTTATGACAAAAAATTATTCGCTTGCGGCGGTGTAGCACATACAAAAATCATACATGTACAATGTATACAGGTGCTTGTGCCCTTGTACTAAAGAGAACAAAATGCATTTTTACAGGACCAGATGCTCGTACGCTTGCACTTTAGAAATGAAAGGAACAAACCAACGAAACAAAATAATCAGAAAAGGACTTTTACATTTATAGTGATTTTATATAACGGATAGAAATTAAACTGAAGCGTTCTCTTATTCTCTCCGTCCTGGTGTGCAAACATGGTCCTGTTTTAACAAAATTGAAATAATATTATGCTGACGATCAAGTGAACTGTTTGATAGGTGAACTGGAGATTTTACGAGAAATCAAAGAGAAGCATTGCTACGCCTTAGAAGTACCTTTATCTGGACAAGCTGCCGACACTCGGGTTTCCTACCGCGAGGAGTCACTTATTTCTCTTCCTGGTGGTGACGTCATACCGATGACGTCAGAAAAATGGAAATGCGCAGAGGTGTTGTTTGACCCATCACTTGCAGGTAAAGTGGTGTTTGGTTATCCGGTCGTGGAACCCAAATATTTCCTGAATATGTAAAAAGGTTCAGCAAACCAACACGGCAAATCACTTATTTCTCTTCTTTATATTGTACACTTGTATCAGACGAGACGATACCTAGTTCTCGGTTTCATCAATGTTCCTCAAGTTAAAAAAAATCTCAGACTTAAAATTTCCATATGAATGCGTATCAGGAAAGAAAACTGAGAGATTTCCTTAAATCCAACAATTCTATCTTATAACAAAATCTGAAACCAAACTCTAAATAGGCATAAACCATTACAACAGGCCGGGACTTGTACCCGGGACCTCCAACCACAGACCGGGTCTTGTACCCGGGAGCTCCCAACTCTAGATAGACATAAACCATAACAACCACAGACCGGGACTTGTACCCAGGACCTCCAACCACAGACCGAGACTTGTACCCGGGAGCTCCCAACTCTAGATAGACATAAACCATAACAACCACAGACCGGGACTTGTACCCAGGACCTCCAACCACAGACCGAGACTTGTACCCGGGACCTCCCAACTCTAGATATACATAAACCATTACAACCACAGACCGGGACTTGTACCCAGGACCTCCAACCACAGACCGGGACTTGTACCCGGGACCTCCCAACTCTAGATAGACATAAACCATTACAACCACAGACCGGGACTTGTACCCAGGACCTCCAACCACAGACCGAGACTTGTACCCGGGACCTCCCAACTCTAGATAGACATAAACCATTACAACCACAGACCGGGACTTGTACCCAGGACCTCCCAACTCTAGAGATATAAACCATTACAACCACAGGCCGGGACTTGTACCCAGAACCTCCAACCACAGACCAGGACTTGTACACAGGACCTCCCAACTCTAGATAGACATAAACCATTACAACCACAGACGGGGACTTGTACCCAGGACCTCCAACCACAGACCGGGACTTGTACCCAGGACCTCCAACTCTAGATGGACATAAACCATTACAACCACAGGCCGGGACTTGTACCCAGGACCTCCAACTCTAGATAGACATAAACCATTACAACCATAGACCGGGACTTGTACCCAGAACCTCCAACCACAGACCGGGACCTGTACCCGGGACCTCCCAACTCTAGATATACATAAACCATTACAACCACAGACCGGGACTTGTACCCAGGACCTCCCAACTCTAGATAGACATAAACGATTACAACCACAGACCGGGACTTGTACCCAGGACCTCCCAACTCTAGATATACATAAACCATTACAACCACAGACCGGGACTTGTACCCAGGACCTCCAACCACAGACCGGGACTTGTACCCAGGACCTTCCAACTCTAGATAGACATAAACCATTACAACCACAGACCGGGACTTGTACCCAGGACCTCCAACCACAGACCGGGACTTATACCCAGAACCTCCAACCACAGACCGGGACTTGTACCCAGAACCTCCAACCACAGGCCGGGACTTGTACCCAGGACCTCCCAACTCTAGATATACATAAACGATTACAACCACAGACCGGGACTTGTACCCAGGACCTCCCAACTCTAGATATACATAAACCATTACAACCACAGACCGGGACTTGTACCCAGGACCTCCAACCACAGGCCGGGACTTGTACCCAGGACCTCACAACTCTAGATAGACATAAACCATTACAACCACAGGCCGGGACTTGTACCCGGGACCTCCAACCACAGATCGGGACTTTACCCAGGACCTCCAACTCTAGATATACATAAACCATTACAACCACAGACCGGGACTTGTACCCAGGACCTCCAACCACAGGCCGGGACTTGTACCCAGGACCTTCCAACTCTAGATATACATAAACCATTACAACCACAGACCGGGACTTGTACCCAGGACCTCCAACCACAGACCGGGACTTTACCCAGGACCTCCCAACTCTAGATGGACACAAACCATTACAACCACAGACCGGGACTTGTACCCGGGACCTCCAACTACAGGCCAGGACTTGTACCCAGGACCTCCCACCTCTAGATAGACATAAACCATTACAACCACAGACCGGGACTTGTACCCAGGACCTCCAACCACAGACCGGGACTTGTACCCAGGACCTCCAACTCTAGATAGACATAAACCATTACAACCACAGGCCGGGACTTTACCCAGGACCTCCCAACTCTAGATAGACGTAAACCATTACAACCACAGACCGGGACTTGTACCCAGGACCTCCAACCACAGACCGGGACTTGTACCCAGGACCTCCAACTCTAGATAGATATAAACCATTACAACCACAGACCGGGACTTGTACCCAGGACCTCCAACCACAGACCGGGACTTGTACCCAGGACCTCCAACTCTAGATAGACATAAACCATTACAACCACAGGCCGGGACTTTACCCAGGACCTCCCAACTCTAGATATACATAAACCATTACAACCACAGACCAGGACTTGTACCCAGGACCTCCAACCACATGCCGGGACTTGTACCCAGGACCTCCCAACTCTAGATAGATATAAACCATTACAACCATAGACCGGGACTTGTACCCAGGACCTCCAACTCTAGATAGACATAAACCATTACAACCACAGACCGGGACTTGTACCCAGGACCTCCAACCACAGACCGGGACTTGTACCCAGGACCTCCAACTCTAGATAGACATAACCTGACAACCACACAGCCGGGACTTGTACCAGGACCTCCAACTCTAGATAGACATAAACCATTACAACCATAGACCGGGACTTGTACCCAGGACCTCCCAACTCTAGATAGGACACTAAACCATTACAAACCATAGACCGGGACTTGTACCCAGGACCTCCCAACTCTAGATAGACACAAACCATTACAACCATAGACCGGGACTTGTACCCAGGACCTCCCAACTCTAGATGGACACAAACCATTACAACCATAGACCGGGACTTGTACCCAGGACCTCCCAACTCTAGATAGACATAAACCATTACAACCATAGACCGGGACTTGTACCCAGGACCTCCCAACTCTAGATAGACATAAACCATTACAACCACAGACCGGGACTTGTACCCAGGACCTCCAACCACAGACCGGGACTTGTACCCAGGACCTCCCAACTCTAGATAGACATAAACCATTACAACCATAGACCGGGACTTGTACCCAGGACCTCCAACCACAGACCGGGACTTGTACCCAGGACCTCCCAACTCTAGATAGACATAAACCATTACAACCATAGACCGGGACTTGTACCCAGGACCTCCAACCACAGACCGGGACTTGTACCCGGGACCTCCCAACTCTAGATAGACATAAACCATTACAACCACAGACCGGGACTTGTACCCAGGACCTCCAACCACAGACCGGGACTTGTACCCAGGACCTCCAACCACAGACCGGGACTTGTACCCAGGACCTCCAACCACATGCCGGGACTTGTACCCAGGACCTCCCAACTCTAGATAGACATAAACCATTACAACCACAGACCGGGACTTGTACCCAGGACCTCCAACCACAGACCGGGACTTGTACCCAGGACCTCCCAACTCTAGATAGACATAAACCATTACAACCATAGACCGGGACTTGTACCCAGGACCTCCCAACTCTAGATAGACATAAACCATTACAACCACAGACGGGGACTTGTACCCAGGACCTCCAACCACAGACCGGGACTTGTACCCAGGACCTCCCAACTCTAGATAGACATAAACCATTACAACCATAGACCGGGACTTGTACCCAGGACCTCCAACCACAGACCGGGACTTGTACCCAGGACCTCCCAACTCTAGATAGACATAAACCATTACAACCATAGACCGGGACTTGTACCCAGGACCTCCAACCACAGACCGGGACTTGTACCCGGGACCTCCCAACTCTAGATAGACATAAACCATTACAACCACAGACCGGGACTTGTACCCAGGACCTCCAACCACAGACCGGGACTTGTACCCAGGACCTCCAACCACAGAGCCACAATGCCGGGACTTTGTACCAGACCTCACACCACATGCCGGGACTTGGTCCCCTCCCAAACTCATGATAGACAAAACCATTACAACCACAGACCGGGACTTGTACCCAGGACCTCCACCACAGACCGGGACTTGTACCCAGGACCTCCCAACTCTAGATAGACATAAACCATTACAACCACAGGCCGGGACTTGTACCCAGGACCTCCCAACTCTAGATATACATAAACCATTACAACCATAGACCGGGACTTGTACCCGGGACCTCCCAACTCTAGATAGACATAAACCATTACAACCACAGGCCGGGACTTTTACCCAGGACCTCCCAACTCTAGATATACATAAACCATTACAACCACAGGCCGGGACTTGTACCCAGGACCTCCCAACTCTAGATATACATAAACCATTACAACCATAGACCGGGACTTGTACCCAGGACCTCCCAACTCTAGATAGACATAAACCATTACAACCACAGACCGGGACTTGTACCCAGGACCTCCAACCACAGACCGGGACTTTACCCAGGACCTCCCAACTCTAGATAGACATAAACCATTACAACCATAGACCGGGACTTGTACCCAGGACCTCCAACCACAGACCGAGACTTGTACCCAGGACCTCCCAACTCTAGATAGACATAAACCATTACAACCACAGACCGGGACTTGTACCCAGGACCTCCCAACTCTAGATATACATAAACCATTACAACCACAGACCGGGACTTGTACCCAGGACCTCCAACCACAGACCAGGACTTGTACCCAGGACCTCCCAACTCTAGATAGACATAAACCATTACAACCACAGACCGGGACTTGTACCCAGGACCTCCCAACTCTAGATATACATAAACCATTACAACCATAGACCGGGACTTGTACCCAGAACCTCCCAACTCTAGATAGATATAAACCATTACAACCACAGGCCGGGACTTGTACCCAGGACCTCCAACCACAGACCGGGACTTGTACCCAGGACCTCACAACTCTAGATAGACATAAACCATTACAACCATAGACCGGGACTTGTACCCAGGACCTCCAACCACAGACCAGGACTTGTACCCAGGACCTCCCAACTCTAGATAGACATAAACCATTACAACCACAGACCGGGACTTGTACCCAGGACCTCCCAACTCTAGATATACATAAACCATTACAACCATAGACCGGGACTTGTACCCAGAACCTCCCAACTCTAGATAGATATAAACCATTACAACCACAGGCCGGGACTTGTACCCAGGACCTCACAACTCTAGATAGACATAAACCATTACAACCATAGACCGGGACTTGTACCCAGGACCTCCAACCACAGGCCGGGACTTTTACCCAGGACCTCACAACTCTAGATAGACATAAACCATTACAACCATAGACCGGGACTTGTACCCGGGACCTCCAACCACAGGCCGGGACTTGTACCCAGGACCTCCCAACTCTAGATAGACATAAACCATTACAATCATAGACCGGGACTTGTACCCAGGACCTCCAACCACAGGCCGGGACTTGTACCCAGGACCTCCCAACTCTAGATAGACATAAACCATTACAATCACAGACCGGGACTTGTACCCAGGACCTCCAACCACAGACCAGGACTTGTACCCAGGACCTCCCAACTCTAGATAGACATAAACCATTACAACCACAGACCGGGACTTGTACCCAGGACCTCCCAACTCTAGATATACATAAACCATTACAACCACAGACCGGGACTTGTACCCAGAACCTCCCAACTCTAGATATACATAAACCATTACAACCACAGACCGGGACTTGTACCCAGGACCTCCAACCACAGACCGGGACTTGTACCCAGGACCTCCCAACTCTAGATAGACATAAACCATTACAACCACAGGCCGGGACTTGTACCCGGGACCTCCCAACTCTAGATATACATAAACCATTACAACCATAGACCGGGACTTGTACCCGGGACCTCCAACCACAGACCGGGACTTGTACACAGGACCTCCAACTCTAGATAGACATAAACCATTACAACCACAGACCGGGACTTGTACCCAGGACCTCCCAACTCTAGATATACATAAACCATTACAACCATAGACCGGGACTTGTACCCAGGACCTCCAACCACAGACCGGGACTTGTACCCGGGACCTCCCAACCACAGACCGGGACTTGTACCCAGGACCTCCCAACTCTAGATATACATAAACCATTACAACCATAGACCGGGACTTGTACCCAGGACCTCCCAACTCTAGATAGACATAAACCATTACAACCATAGACCGGGACTTGTACCCAGGACCTCCCAACTCTAGATATACATAAACCATTACAACCATAGACCGGGACTTGTACCCAGGACCTCCCAACTCTAGATAGACATAAACCATTACAACCACAGACCGGGACTTGTACCCAGGACCTCCCAACCACAGACCGGGACTTGTACCCAGGACCTCCCAACTCTAGATATACATAAACCATTACAACCATAGACCGGGACTTGTACCCAGGACCTCCCAACTCTAGATAGACATAAACCATTACAACCATAGACCGGGACTTGTACCCAGAACCTCCAACCACAGACCGGGACCTGTACCCAGGACCTCCCAACTCTAGAGATATAAACCATTACAACCACAGACCGGGACTTTACCCAGGACCTCCAACCACAGACCGGGACTTGTACCCGGGACCTCCCAACTCTAGATATACATAAACCATTACAACCACAGACCAGGACTTGTACCCGGGACCTCCAAACTCTAGATGGACACAAACCATTACAACCAGACCAGGTCAGTCCCCTGTGGTATAATCCTGTATAATGTCTATGTTTCAGGATTGCCATATCCAGGTTTACACCATGCCATCAAGAATTGTCTAAACAATGTGCCCATAAATGTAAGAAAGGAGCTGATGGAACGTATTGTTTTATCTGGTGGTACTGCTGAAATGACAGGTAAACCACGCGGGGTTTGATAAAAAGTGTGATACTGTTGTACTGTCCTAATCGGGAACCGTCGGCACTTTGTCGTTTACGGAAAGTGCCGACGGTTCCCGATTGACTCAGCCCCTATAAAGGGGAGTTAACTCTTAAGACAATAATGTATGTTCTATGACGTAATTTGATTCAGTTTTTACTCTTCCCAAAACAAATTAAAAAGCAGTGTGTGTTCCAGGTGTGTGTGTAGATATATTGATAAAAGGGGGTTACCATTGTCCATGAAACTGTACGATTTGAATGAATGAACCAAACCAGTAAAAGTATTGTAGTAGGAAGTATATAAGTATTACCTACTCTGTCCTATCTGTAGAGAAATATGATCACCTGTTATGGTAATGATATATAGCTAGACTTATATTTCCTTTGTTACGATTTTCCGGATTTTTTTCACTCGTTTTGTAATTACAGTCAGGGATCACGTGGGCTGAAGTTAGAAAGTGCTTAGTATTATGAATGCAAAAAGACACCGCAAGGTTTACTATTAAAATGTCTAGCGGTACATTAGGTACCCCTGGATTTCGTGGTATAAGTATTAGCTATGAAAGATACCTTAATATCAACATGATTGCTCACCTCCGTCACACCGTGCCCTTCTACGACGCATAGCCACGCCCCCAAATGTGGCGATGCACACGGTGAAAAATGACCTGGACGAGACCTGTATGCTTTTGGTGTAGTATACGATCATACAACTGTATTCTGTAAGAGAAAGTGTAAACTATAGCCTTTGTCGGGGATCTAACCCGGATATAAGGCTTATCTATAATAGTCTTACGCTCAGGAGAAGTAATCCATAACAGGTATATTGCGGGTAGTGTTTACCATGGTTACATCACATTTTCAATCTTTTGCAGGTCTTCCCCAGAGACTTTTGCAGGAAATGAAGAAGATTAATACTTACCCAGGCTGTGTTCCTCAGGTGAAATTTACACCAGACGACAACAGTAGCAACTGGATCGGTCTCTCTATTGTAGGATCATTGTATGACTCTGAGGATAGATGGGTATCTGAAGCAGAATATGAGGAGTTCGGGACCGACTTATGTACGGAACAGACATGCTGATTGTACATACACGAGGCCTCAGGAACAGATGTAGTGATACACGGAATGTTTCACTTAAAACAAGAACGTATTTTAATGGGAAACCATTACAGAAGTCCTCCATATATATGTATAAATACATGTATACCAATTTTCATCAAAATCGATCAATGTCTTAATTTCGACAAATCAGAAGCCTCAATCTGGTTGCTATGGCAAGGAAACCCGTGGGGTAGAATACGCAGTCCCCTAATACCCCTTAATACCAATTGTCATAAAAATCGGGCAATATTAAAATTCGGACCAATCCGAGGCATTGAAATAGTGGCCATTTTCTTTAAATGTGAGGTTACGAAAGTGTGCGGTGTCCCATTATACACGTACCCACACACTCACAAAAGTTCATCCGAATTGGACAATATTGAATTGTTTACTGATTAGAGAAAAGAAATAGCTGCATTTGTTTTTTTCTTCAAAAGTGAACGCCGCATTATTTTTCATAGTGCAATACTATACACTGACTACATACCGAAAAATCTGACGATGGCTCAATTTCGACCAATCAGAGGTCATCCCTATGGCGGCCATTTTGATTATAATTTCGACATTTTAAAACTTCACCAAGGAACATCTTGTAGTCAATATTTATTTTACGTATGCATGTTTTTAAAGATAATTATATAATGAGTATATATAAAAGCAAAGAAAGAAGAAGAAATAATTAAGAATAGTATTTAAGATATTTACATTATGATATTTAAGATATTTACATACAAATGTGTGGGGAAAGCAAAGAAAGAAGAAGAAATAATTAAGAATAGTATTTAAGATATTTACATTATGATATTTAAGATATTTACATACAAATGTACGGGTTCCCCACGTCATTAATATCAATTTTACTTATACATGTTTGCTTTTTTGGGATAATTATCAAATGAATATTAAAAACGACATATACATACCTTTTACTTGCTATTTTTTTTATGCATATGAATTTTTGTGGAGAGATGGATCCTAGTTTCTTAATCAATCTACGGGTTGCGTCATTGTTTGACCATCCTGGTGAGCCGTCCATGTTGGTTTGTGTTTCTCGAGAAACTGAGAAACGGCCTAATTGGTGTTGTCGTGGTTGTGTCCATGGGAATGACTCTCTATCCTTATTGATATAGGTAGCATGCCACGGGCCCCCTGTGTGTTGTTCAGTAGGGTAATCACGAACTACTACAAGGAAACCGCGTCTCAAAGTAACTCTGGCAGTTAACAGAGCGATACACCCTGCAAACAAAGAAGCCATCAAGACCCCCATCGTCATCAGCTACATAATAAATACCGTCACGAACACCGATATGCAGCGGAAGAGAGTATTTTTCAATGTGTCTTCTAAAGGCTGAATCAAAGTTGCTCAATTGACTGGGAGTACTTGAATGTACAGTTGAGCGTAAACTATCTGGTACCTTTTCCACAGGTGTCTGTTCCTGTTTAGTAGGGGGCCGCGGTGGCCGAGTGGTTAAGGTGTCCCGACACTTTATCACTAGCCCTCCACCTCTGGGTTGCGAGTTCGAAACCTACGTGGGACAGTTGCCAGGTACTGACCGTAGGCCGGTGGTTTTTCTCCGGGTACTTCGGACTTCTCCACCTCCAAAACCTGGCAAGTCCTTAAATGACACTGACTGTTAATAGGACGTTAAACAAAAACAAACAAACAAACCTGTTTAGTATTTTTAGTATGCAGGTATATCATGGGTGTCTGTGCAATAAATAGTCCAGAAAATTTGACACGAGGTACTAGTAATCGACCGAAGACCGAGTGCAATAGAACATCTGTCGATTACCAGTGCCGAGGGTCAAATATTCTGGACTATTGCAAAGACACCTATGATATACTTATTTTAAGTTAAACACAGTCAAAATCACTGACATATAGATTATTTTAAATTTCTAACTAAGGGTATTACGTTTCATGTGTTCACTAGGTGTATAAAAACATCTGTACCATCTACAGCTAATGTCACTAAACCTTGCTGGCGTGATTTTGTTGTTAACACGTGTCTTCGTAATAACGGTGCGAATTAAGGGGCGATTAGCCTGAGTTTCCTCTGGCCCTGATACCATGACTGTCTAGAGGAAACTTGGGTTAAGGGACGTTGAATAAAATTACGACTCTTCAGACAAATGCGTATGGATGCAAGTAGACTGGATCACCTGCCTTGCTATATTTGCTCTCCTCTGGGCTCATTCGGAGCGTCATCGGGATTGGCAGTCGGAACGTTAACCCCTCCTCATTTTCTCCGAAACTGGAACGTTCTCAGACGGAGGCGAGGTGTTCCAATTGTCGGGTTGGCTGTACTTACTTTGAAAAAAAAACATGAGGAGGGCCGGATGATCTAGGCTGCGCTCATGAATACAATTTTTCAAAACGAGGTCTAGCGCAGAGTTGCATAAGTACGGCAGGTAATCTATTCTAGTGCAAGAAGACAGACTGGTACTCCACTAAATTACCCCCTCTGAATAACTGCCGACGAGGCAGAAAGCGTCAATGGTGTCATTGTCATAAGCACATTGGACACCAATCGCTTTAAGTCATTTTAAAAAGCAAACTTTAAAATGGTCTTAAATTGTCAATTGGCCAAATGATATAAATTTGGGGTTTCATTTGTTAATATGTTAATAGGGGTCGGACTTAAGGTATTCCTTACCTTAAGAGACCACTCACCGATTCATTAAATTAGTGTCATCTAATTTAGTTTCATTAGCTATACATTTAACCCAAATTAATCGATACTGCTCTTGCCTAATTAACTAATTACGTAACTAAATTACGAAATTAAGAACACACATTGTCACAAAACAAATATAATATGATTGTTTATTTGAACGCAATAGGAAAGTTTTAACCATAAACTAAATACTAAAACATTAAGTATATTGCGGATAACATTTATTCTTGCATTTTGTGAAAAAAGTCAAATACGTGTATTTGTAAACAAATGAATATCTTCCACAGTCAGTCCTTTCAAAATCATGTAGCGTTTGTATAGAGAGCTGAATCGCCTACCCTAGCCCGAGTTTCTTCTGACCCTGACACAATGTATGGTACCAGACATGGTGTCAGGGTCAGAGGAAACTCGGGCTACACTTACCCTAATTCTGTCTTAAGATCAAAACTTAAGCATTTGTGCAATGCGTTGATTTTCGGCGTTGCTGTATTTCACCCGAATGGCTTGTTGAACGATAGTGGATACAACAGATCGCCCTGTTAAACTCCAAACGTTAATATTTATATATTCCTACTTAATTCAGACTCAATGAGCCTACTACAGTTAACTGGAGTCAATTTTCAATTAACTACATGCATATCAAGTCCGGCGTAGGGATACATTTGTCGAGCTTTTACTATGTTTTTTTTTATTCCTTTTCAAAAGTGATCATATTTATATGAAACAAATTCCATTAAAACTAATATTTGTCTTAATTCTTTATTAAGTTTGTTCACGAAAGAAATCCTGAAAGTAATAACCATATGTAGACGAAGAGTGATGACGTACATTTCGGTAAGTTTTGTGGTAGACTTGCACAGTCCCTATTGGCCAAGGACAAAATATTGTACAAAAATACCAAAAAATATAAAATTTGTCTCAAGACCTATTGAGGTTTACATCCCCATATACCTCAACATAACTTTATTCAGTCCCTAATTGAATATATGTGCCGTTCCTAATATAACACAACCCGCAGCACACATACAAGAAATGCCGACATGTAAAAGTCAATTCTTTTAATGGCCATCGTCATACATTATGATTAGGACTTTGAATACGATAAATTACAAGACTGATAGTGACTGAATAAATCTTGCAACAATACATCCCATATATATCCATCTCATTGTTCTCTCGTCGTTACTTTTTAATGAATATTTTTTCAGGATGACCTATATCCATCGTGTTCCGTTCGTCGTCCGCCGCGCGCAAGACTTTTTTTTATTTCAAAACGTTACTCCTCCTTAACCCTTAGAAGTGAATTACTTCCAAATTTGGTTTGAAGCGTCATCGAATTCGTCAGTGGAATTCTTTCGATTCGAAATTTTGGTCAGAATGTTACGGATAACTACAAACTGTCCCAGCACACATGAGTAATGGATATGTCGAGATTGTAGTATGACATATGCTCGCTACAATAAAAAAACCTGTGTAATGAGTATTTTCAATATCTTACCTCATTTTATGTTTTCTGGACTAGCGGCCGCCATTTTGAATTCGTATCGTCTGACCACGTGATTCCCCACCGTGACAGTGCATGATAAAATTACCTAGAGCTACAGAGTATTTTATATAAAGAGACCTGTTTCTTAGTTCTACATTATCAATGATATGTAATTGACAGTGAATTATTATAAAATTGATAAACAACATATACTCCTCATTATGTATAATGTGTGAGCCCGTTTTATCTCTGGCCCAAACACAAAACTTTGTACATTCTGACAAACCTACACAAGACATATATCTGTCAGAATGTCTCGTGTCAGCGAGAGTAAAACGCTGTAACCAGGTAACAGTGTACTCGGCATAATACAAAATACTATTGGATATTAAAAAAATATATTAAACAAGATGTCTATATTCTGTTAAAATGGTACCAATAACCATTATCTGTTATTTTTTTCTTAGTTTAGTTCACAAATAATTATTCACATAACTAAAAAATCAAACTAGCTTGGTCACCTAAGACGAAGTCCCAGTTGACCTATTGCGATCGTCTTTTGTCCGGCGTCGTCCGTCATCCTTCATGCGTCGGGCGTTGTAAACAATTTACATTTTCAGCTTCTTCTCAATTACTAAATAGCCCAGAGACCTGATATTTGGTGTGTAGCATGCTGGGATTAAGGGCTACCAAGTTTGTTCAAGTGGATTACCTTGACCTTTATTCAAGGTCACAGGGGTCAAATATGCTAAAATCTTTAAAAACCTTCTTGATAATCAAAAGGCCCAGAGACCCAATATTAGGTCTGTAGCATGAACGGCACGAATGAATGGCTACCAATCTGTTCAAATGGATGACCTTGACCTTTATTCAAGATCACAGGGGTTAAATATTCTATAACCTTTAAACGACTTCTACTCGTTAACCAAAAGCCCAAGAGACCCAATATTAGGTCTGTATCATGCTTGGATGAAGTGCTACCAATCTGTTCAAATGAATGATCTTGACCTTTATTCAAGGTCACAGGGGTTAAATATGCTCAAACCTTTAAACGACTTCTACTTGTTAACCAAAAGGCCCTGAGACCCAATGTTAGGTGTGTAGCATGCTGGGATGAAGGGCTACCAAGTTTACATATATAAAACGATACTAATAACGGTGACCATAAACGAAATAACGACAACATCATGGTTTTTTGTTGTGTTAATATGAAGTTCGATCAAAATCCTTCAAGTGAAGAGCACTAACAAATCGCGTAATGTCCATACGGACGGAGAGGGGATAACTATTGAACACAACAACAAGAATGAAATATGTATATATAAATAGCAAACTTGCTCGTAAACACTAATGATTTATAATTAAGGGTAACAAATGTCCGTTTACACGTTATCGTTCGAAACACTGCTGTATGGTTAGTTTGGATTATTTAGTTTAACGTACTATTAACAGCTAAGGTCATTAAAGGACGGCCTCCCGTGCTTGCGACATGCATGCTTGTGGTGAGTGCGTATGTGTGTTTTGGGAGGCTGCGGTATCAGCAGTTATGACAACACTCTTCCTACAGTATTATAGTTCAGTTCAGGATCAATATAACCACATGGTTTTAAAATTAGAGAGAACGTATGGCGTAATAATCATGAATAATTTGACACGTGGTTGTGGGCGGAGCTTGTTACCAAACCCGTCTCATATGCAGACGGCAGTTTCAGTTAATGTTGATATTGTCTGCATAAGAGAGGAAGATGTTACTGCGTTGAAGGCATCCATTTACGGTCTTTGGATTCGAACGAGATAAACAGCTGTCGTTGCACGAAAGAATATTGAACATGGGGGCGGTTCGATATACAATGGCACTGAATTTAATAATTCTGTCTTCACTGATTATTGATATTTTGTCTGAAAGTTGCAAGTCCTTCGGGGAATTGGTTTCTTTCGACGTGACTAATCTTTTGGCTTTTCATCCGATTGGACTTCAACAGTGTGAGCAAAAATGCCTTTCGTCCACCAGATGTGACGTGATAGCATTTCACGTTAGTCTTGCAACATGCTACGTAGGTATATTGAAAAGGTCAAACCAAAGTTCAGGTAGAAAAGATTTTGTTGTGAAATGGCGTTCCGACCTCCAGACCACTGGCCTTGACCCTTGTGGAAAGCACAAATGTGCCACAGGTCATGTGTGTGTTACTTTATCTAGCGGCATATCTCACTGTGTTGGTGAATATTGTGGCGAACCACCATTGATTTTAAATTCAAACCGCTCTTTCGACAATTTGTTGGTGTCCTCAAAAACTGAATACAAATGTAACCCAGGATACTTCGCGCTTGAAGGAACATCGACGACTAGTATTTGCGAGGCAAATCTTGAATGGACAACGCCAAGTATAAGATGCATTGAAAACTACATTAATGATACATCGGCCGGTCTTGTTTTTAAAGTGATGACTCGTAAAATGACTTATGACAATGCGGTAGATCTCTGTGCGTCAGAGGGGTCTAAGCTTGCTAAGATAAATACCACCGCGAAACTTACCAGTGTCAACTCTGTTGTCGATCCTGATATCAAGTTTCGTGTTGACGGAATTTTCGACGGAAATGACTGGATGTACTCGGACGGTACCGCCATAGATATGAATTCCTTCAAGGTCGTTTCCAATGACCACAAATGCGCTTGTGTGAGATTGGGCATTTTGAGAAGCAATCTCTGTTCGACACATCTTCCTTACATTTGTGAACGACGATAATGACTTTCGTGATGACATTTCACACTATTCCACATAATGTGAAAGGAAGCTTACGTGTCATGTTTATGAATTATATATCAACTCATCTACGCAACTGCAAAATGTCATAGGGGCTGATTAACTTCGTAGGAATTTAGTTGAAAGCGTCAGTGTACCTGCATTTTACTTATAATAAACGATGAAGCAGGTTGCAAAACACCGGGTATGAGATCTAATTGATCTTAAGTGGAAAAACGGCCATCCAGTTTAGGAAAACTGACGACTGTCCTCTCCCGTTGCCATGTTCACATGAAATGAAGAGCAGCCTCATTGTGATTTAAAGCCAAGTATTATATATATATATATATATATATATATATATATCCTTATCAACATGTGTTTATCCAGATGTATGGAAAACTGCTAATGTTATGCCTCTATTCAAGAAAAATGATAGGTATTCTGTAACTAATTATAGACCAATTTCTCTTTTATCAACAGTAGGAAAAGTGTTCGAGAGAGTTGTGTACAAACATATGCATAATTTTATGTTAGAGAATTTATTGTTTTATCAGTATCAGTCAGGTTTCATGCCAGGTCATTCCACTGTTTTTCAGTTAATTGAACTATACCACAAAATCTGTTTGCTCGAAGAAAAAAAGCACACGTGCATAATATTTTGCGACATTTCCAAAGCTTTTGATCGTGTATGGCGCCTAGCAACAACTTTTCCATTTAAACAACTTAAAGAGGCCCATAGACCTATTATAAGGCATTTAACATCCTGGGATGAAGGGCTAACTCGTTTGATCAAATGGATGACCTTGACCTATATTCAAGGTCACAGGGGCAAATAGGCTAAAATCTTTAAACGACTTCTCAAAAAGCAAGCGTCCCAGGGAGTTGATATTGGGTCCGTTGCATGCTGAGGTGAAGGGCTACCATGTTGTTAAAATGAGTGACCTCGACTCACATTCAATGTCACAGAGGTCGAAAAGGCTAAGATCTTTAAACGACTCCTTAACAACCAAGAGACCCAGGAACTCGATATTGGGTCTACAGCATGCTGGGGTGGACTTCTCAATAACCAAGAGACCCAGTATCTCGATATTGGGTCTTCAGCATGCTGGGGTGACGGACTACCATGTTTGTTCAAATGAATGACCTTGATCGACATTCTAGGTCACAGGGGTCAAATAAGCTAAAATGTTAAAACGACTTCTCAATAACCAAGAGTCCAAGGAGTTTATATTTGGTCTGTAGCATGCTGGGGTAAAGGGCTACAACGTTTGTTCAAATGAATGACCTTCACTTACATTCAAGGTCACATGGGGTCGAATAGGCTAAAATATTTTAACGGCCTCTTAATACCAATAGGCCCAAGTTTGTTAAAATGAAAGATCTTAACCATAATTTCATTTTAAATGAATTGAATTAGTCAAAATATTAAAATGACACCTTTTCAAATGACTGCGAGGCCCTGGGATCTTATATCGGGGGATTTGGGATGATTGGGCCCTTGTTTGTACTACATATATTGTTAACGTACAATGTCCATGCTTTTTGTGAGCATTTTCGAAGATAATTAGTTTCATCTTTTAATTGTTTATATATTCGGCAATGTTAACGTTGTTGAGAATGTGTTTAGTGCATTTGCAGTTCTAAAGTAACCACAAAAAAGTTTTGATGTCATACATTTTTTTTGTGAATGTTGAAGACGGATTGGTTTTGCTGGGCGTTACCCCTGGTTTTGGTCATATTGGTTCGTGGACAAAATCATTTTGTTCATGTATGAGGTCCTTGCAAAGGTCTCATCAACTGGTGGTTGTTCCCTAGTAAAATGTTCCTTTGTACGTTTGATATTTTTAACCAAGCATCATCAGAAGGTGGGCTATTCAAATCGCCCTGCGTCCGTGGTCCGTCCGTCCGTAAACGATTCTTGTTATCGCTATTTCTCTTAAAGTAACACTAATGAAGGGGCAGATTTAAAAAAAAAACCAACATGACCGACAGGAGGCTATCTTGGATTTTGACAATTGAACCTTTTTACCACTAGATCTCAAGTACTGAAGGCAATTTCCTCAATTCATCTGTCGGTTTGCCTTGGTTCCTAGTTGTACATATTGCATTTTGGGACCGATCGAAAAAATGGCTGACAGGCGACCATCTTGGATTTTGACAACTGAAATTTGTTATTGCTATTTGTCAAATTTTTGTATGTAGGTTCCCTTGTTCCCTAGTTATCCCAAGTATTTGTATGCAAGTCTGATTGAAAGAAATAAATGGTTGACAAAGAGTATGGCCGTCTTGGATTTTGACAATTGAGGTTACTCCTGGTTTATAAAGTTATATAAAGTTATCAAATGATGGAAGAATGATAGAAGGGGAAAGAAGATTAAAGACATTTAACGGATATTGATCATTCAATGGTGGGCGTCAAAATCCCTCTGTGGTCTCTTGTCTGAAGTACAATAAGCAAACGAACTGCGTGTGTAAACAAGATATTACTAAAAGTATCTATGAATGACTTCCTGTAAGGCTACATTGACAGCCGATCAGTGGCTGCCAAACATTTATTCCTTGTAATAACACCTGGTTTTGGTCACATTGGTACGTGAAAAACATAGCAATCACAAATTAAACAGTCTTTTCATTTGTTCATTAATCGCTAGTATACGGTTTTATTGTACTACTGACATTTTCTGAAATAAAGCACTCGTACATATTTGTTTTCAAATTATCGTTATTTATATTGGCAATTGAATTGACGTTATGAAATATCCATTATTAATTTTGAATGAACAGGCGGCTGCGTACGGTATATTGACAATTGCTATTTTCAATGAGATCAAGTTGTAAATTTGTTAATTTTTTCAACGTCCTTTCATTCCTGAAAAATAAATGCACGTAATTGCCGAATCAACTGATGCAAAACCAGTAATCACCAATCTATTCAGGAACATATAAATCATCTAGATTAAGAATTTACAATGCAATAGAAATCCAATAACTGATGGTAGGATGAGTTGACATTATGTACATCTTTTTATATTGCGTGTATCAGTTGACTTCATTTACGTAAGTTTTGTCCCCAAGTGAACTGCATGTGTATACAGTATATTATCTATGGGTGACTACCTATCAAGCTAGATGTCCATCCTGAACTTCCTAATTAAATCACTTCAAATAACACCTGGTTTTGGTCATATTGGTACGTGGACAAAATTGTATTGTTCCTGTAAGATATCCTTTTAACAATCTTTTCAATTGGTGGTTGCTCCCTAGTATACTGTTTCTTTATACTTTTGACATTTTCTAAAATATAGTGCACGTACTTATGTCTTCAAATTTTTGTTGTTTATACTGACAATAGATGTTATGAAATATCACATTTTAATCTTGCATGAACAAGTCGGCTGCATACGGTTGTTATTGTCAATTAATATTTTTAAAAGGATCAAGCAGTTCACATAAATGTTAAACGTCCTTTCATTCCTAAAAATAAAATGCACGTAATTGCCGTATCAACTGATGCAAAACCAATAATCACCAATCTATTCAGGAACATTTATATATATCATCTAGATACAGAATTTACAATGCAAAAAAAATACAATAACTGATGGTTTAATTAATTCATATAACATACATTTTTATTACAGGTACTAATTGGCTCCATTGACGTAGGAACTGTCCCCAAACTACTTGTAAACAGGACAATAGGTCCAATACGTATTAAAAACCCTTAACAAAAGTCAGTATAATATAAAAGCTGTCGGCCTACATCAAGATATTATTCAATCGAACTTTGGCATTTTGGCTGTAGTTTTCTCATTTTTTTCGGAATTAACGACAGATCTGTTTGATTTCGAACAATTCGCATGTGATATTAACTACATGTATTTATGTGTAATAATGGCAATTGATTTTACCTTATATCGCGTATTAATTTATTACTAGTGAGGTGACACCTGAAGGGATGTCACAGATAGAATGCTTTATTTGTTGATATGTAACAATGTTATATAAGGATATGGATTGGGAATTGATTCAAAGATATAACCTATTAACGAAGTCCAGACTCGATGTGATTGTGTAAGATCCCTGGGCCTATTTTTACAACATGAACATATGGTTATCATTTCATTTGATGCCAAGAAATGCTAAATACTATAACTATAGTTATGGTTAGGGGGTTGGATCTGAACAGTTTGAAAAATGGAAGGAGTTTATATGTCTTTACTTCGCATTAGGCAATACTGTCTTTGAGCATATATACAAAACAATTACAGTCTTTACATGAAGTATGTACAACTGAGTAACAACATTTTAATCAGTACAATAAGGAACAGTAATAATTCAGTTAGACTAGGCATATTACAATCCAACCAAACCAATATGTAGTAATCGAAGGGTACTCGAACATTACAAAATTCAGTTAAATAATCTTCCATTTCTTATTTCATTAGCTTTGTAAATACATGTATATATAGCCAAATTTTGACGACATGAGATCAATAAACTTAAATACATTTGGTCTAACATAGTATTTCCTTCTCAAGAACTTTGATCTTATTTTTGTGTATAATGGACATTCCAAAGCAAAGTGATATTTATTTTCAATTATAGTAGTACACACACTACATGTACAATATCGCATTTCTGAAGGAATTGAGTTTGGACGATTCCATATTCCCGCTTTTATGTTAATGATACACGCAACTTTGTTAAAGATTTCTGATATTTTTTTAATATTCACAATATCTAAATATTTCTTACAACCGAATTCATGTGAAAAAAACCATCTAGCTCTTGGTGAATTAACAAGAGCCGTGTGCCAGTCCTGTACGAATATGTCCCGAACTCCTTTTTGGAATATTTTTTTAAAAAGCATTGACATCTCCAACTCCCTATTCCAGCCAAACATAACCAAAGCCAAGAGTACACATTTAACTAGTTTTGCCCAGTTTGTGATTCTTGAAGTTTCAGCTTGAAAACACTAAATACAACTTCTATCAATACCCCTTTTTATTGCATTTTTGCTAGTGAAATATAGAAAATCGTCTGACTAATAAAACATATATTTTCACTGCAGCGATGAGCAGTGAAATTATAAGATGTTCCAGTGAAAATATAAGATTTCCGTTTTTGACCAATCAGAGCGAAACTTTGTATTAACCTAGGAACTTACTGATTTTTCCAATAGAAGCGGAGGTAGATACATTTATTTTGCTGTATATATATCCTCTCTCTCTATCTCTCTCTCTATATATATAATCGGAAACGACACATTATAATATCACCGAAATCATCGTATAAATTACTGTCATTTTGACATGCAAATCGCGTACTTCGATGGGCGATATCTCGGTAAACCGATTTTGATGCAGTTTGCAACATTCTTCTTTGGTGATTACAAAGAATAACATATTTAAATATCCTTTTTCGTTCCGGGTACACTTTAAACAATGAGAGACAACACGGTAACCCACTAACGGTCATTTGTAAGGGAAGCGAAGCCTTGACAGAAGGAAGGGAAGAGTTTATACAAGAAGACTGCCTCTTTTAATAAATCATGCGAGACGAAGAACCGGAAATGCATCATTGTGATTATGACGTCATCTGTTGACATCACGTGTCATCTCTTATCAACGAGGCTCATGACTTCGGTCACGATGTATTTCGCTCTCACATTTCCCTTGCTTCTTCAAAGTTTTCCTTCAAAATATTCCTCAGCTATTGTCATAGATACAGTCAACAAGGTAAGATACACGTGTAAGCTCTATTTGGACAAATTTGATTTTAAATGATTTCAGAAATGGTGTTTTAAACGATCTCTGTAAGCCCGAGGAGAATTCTTTGAATGTAAATTGTATGAATTGGAAAGATTAGATATGTTTCAAAGTTTAATTAAATGCCTTAGGTTTTTGTTTTGGATTTAAAACTTCTCCTGTTTAGAAATTCATATCTTTCTGTAGATCTAAACTCTCTTGTTTTTCGACAAGTGCAAAACTACATCAAATCCAGCAATAGATTTTGGTATGTATTTCTTGTACTCTTTCTTGTAAACCTGTTTCTATGTAAAATAATCTATATCTACTTTTTGTTTATACCAATATAGTCCGAATTTTCTGACGATCTTACTACGTAGATACAAGGCAGCTTGAAAGGCGATATTAACACCAGAACCCTTCGGATTAATACCAATGATGCTATCTAAATGATTTCATGTAATATATTTGCATGTTGGGAGAGGGCGTACTTAAGTTGGAAAAAACTTGTGCCCAATCCCTTGTCACAATTAAATTGGCAATAAAATATGTTTAAAGTCAAGGAGAAATCGCGGCGGAAAGGAAGGAGGGGCTAGGGGTGCATTTTCGGTGTTATCTTGTTAAAACATATAACGTCCCCGTGTATACGTATATATTTAAGCATTGAACGGCTTTCAGTTGGCATTCATATTGACTATGAATGCCAACTGAAAGCCGTTCAATGCTTATATTTACCATCTGCGATTTTTTATTTGTCGTGCGATTTTTTTTTTTAAATTTTCAAATTCAAATTTCAGTTGGCAGTTCATAAGCTGGTGAACTCGCAACTGAATTGGTAGGGTTATATATATAGTGGCAGTGCCATACAATGGTAAATATCAAATCATAAAAAGGCCAACGTGACAAAGGGTTAATTGATATTAATGTTGACCTAAAATTAATATTGGTATTGTGATTTGGTCCTATCCCTGGTAACGTGCCAAACATTGTCGGTCACGTACTGTAGATTTCATTCATTTGACAAATTTTCAATGAATTTTTAATGAGACTTCGTTTTTGTTCATGTCAACATTCTATCTTTCTTGGTACCGGTGTGGGGCATGACTGAAGGTGGCATTGGTTTTTTATTGGTTGATAACAAATCACAATTTAGTTTTGTTTATTTTTTCTTTAGATTAACGACGAGTCAGCCTCGGGTACATGTACGTACAATGTATCAAGAAAAGACAATGGTGACCATACCGCCACGTTGATCCGCCTAAACCACGTGGTCGGACCATTTGGTATGTAAAGTCCAACTACAAAAGTATTATGTTAAATATAAAAATACAATAACAATAGAAGTTATTGTAAATTTTGAACTCGAATTCAAGTTCAACATCAAGCTTAGCCTGGTCCAGTGATGATATGTGGTTCATTTTCTGTTCCATCTGACACAGGCGCTTGACGCGTAGATATATATGAAATAGGAAATAGTCGAATAAAAAGAGAAGGAAAAATATGATTTATATGTAGGCTATTTTCTTTCATTCTTTTGTTGTATGATAAGATAAAACCACTCCGAATTACAACAATAAAACAAAGTCTGTATATCATTCGCTAATGAAATAAATAATATTGAGCTGTAAGATCATTCTTTTACAGTATTTTTGTGCAGGTTATGCAGCTCTGTGCACCCTTATAATGTATAGTGGATAGCTAACAGTGTCTTCAGTAATTTCAAATATGTCTCACGCGTTTGGCGGATATTTTGATATTTTATCACGTGTGCGTCGCGTCCCGTCCCGCCCCGTCCCGTCACGATGAAAGATATTAGAAAAAGTTATATTTTTCAATTCAATAGTGAAAAATATAACTTTTATAAAATGACTAATTTTCGGTATTTCATTTGTAAAAAAAAAAATCTGTTTTGGGAACTTATCCGATTTTGGTACTCAGTACTTCAACATGTTTTTCACATTTATGCAAGATATGCATTTCTGGAACTCGAAGATTGTAAGGTTCTTTTAAAAATGTTAATGTACGAATTTCTTTGTATACGCTTATTCCTTCAGTCAGATTCAGGCCAGACATTGAAAAACGAATATAGTATCTAGCGCCTAAAATTAGTTTTCAATAAGAAGACTCGTCGGTTTTTATTCATACAGAAATGGACCTCTTCAGATTTCGCAATGGCAAATAACGGAGCTAAGTCTGCCGATGACAATGTCCAGTAGTGCGTCACGTGCCTCCTCTGACGTCAACATGGCATCTAAGACTGCACCACGTTCCTCTAAAACCACTATGGCATGTGAGACTGCATCATGTGCCTCTGATGCCATTATGGGCATTTAAGACAGCACTTATTGCCACTGTGACCGCTGTGAAGGTGAAACGTCGTCCATGTTACATGTACATACCTAAAACCAGTACTACATGTATGATCCAATCGCCGACTCAGGTATATATATATCTTTTATTATCTCAATAGTTTTTCCGGGTTTGATAAGATTTAGTTTTCTTGTTATTTTTCTCGCTTAATTCTATTATATTTTCCTGTCCTCCTTCCTTTCTATGCTCGAAAGGCGAGTTTAGGTGTCTAAAGGTATCGTCCGTTCTGATAACAGACACGGAACTGGCCTTGGTCCAGACACCAAACCTCTTTGGTAAGGGTCGATGACTCGATATAGAGATAAAATAAAAACTTACTACAGTGTAATGTTATTATATTTACCGATATTGTCAATATGTCCTTATATTGGTATAGTGGTACAACTTTTATCTGGTATCATTCATTACATTATGAAATAATCTTGATATTTTGTTTAAACTTTCTGAGTGTTTCTTTAACAGATGACAGCTGACAGGCCAACACAGTCACACTGACCAAGTTAGACGATGACGACTTTGACTACAGCCTCGATCCCATGGTAAATATTGACATTTTAATTTATATATTCTATTTCTACACGAACAGACTAATGGAGTCAAATGTCAAGGTTATACTTATATAAATATTAGGAAAAAATGTTTCAATAAAGATAATAAATATGTTGATTTTTTTGTTTGTTTCTTTACAGGGATACTCTGTCCTCAAGTTAACCGAGGGACCCAAAAAATCAAAACAACATCGGAAACCGTCACATCGCACCTTGGAGTTTTTCTCGATGCATCTTTACTTCAGGCGCCGGAAGATGAGGAGTTTGCCTCATCATGAACAGTGGGCGTGACTATCTTACGTACATTAGCAGCAGTAGACACAGGGGCATCAGGGGGGGGGAATTGCTTTTGATGACAAGATGTGGTTCTGGTCATGATGTAAAAGGTCAAGGACATATTGATCCAAAACTGTATATAAAACATATATGTACTTGATGATGACCATATATTGCAAATTACTTAACATGGCGGCGAGAATGTAGGCGTGGTTGATTTATTTGTGTGTGAAAATAAGGATGATACCCAACAAGTGTTTCATATAAATACCCTGTATATCATTGTCTCCCTATCAGTCCGGATGTCCGATTTGTCTGTCTGCATGCTTGTCCGTCTTTTTGTTCTGTTCTGCATGGAAGAAGCTTGTGAAAGCCTCTTGGAGGTTGTTGACACTCAGAGCGGTACCGTATCGTTTTGACGGTCAGAACGTTTGCCATCTGATGAAAGCTCTTTCTCATCTGTTCCGTCCGATTTATTTCCATCGGACTGTCTGTCTGTCCATTTGTCTGTCTGCATGTTGCATGTCTAAGGAAGAAGCTTGTGAAAGCCTTTTGGTGGTTGTTGACACTCAGAGCGGTATTTTTATTGTTTTGACTGTCAGAACGTTTGTCATTTGACTAAAGCTCTTTCTCATCTGTTATGACCGATATATCAATCGGCTTATTTGTCTGTCTATTCGTCTGTCTGCATGATTGTTGTACTCTGCATGTCAAAGGAAGATTCCTGTTAAAGTCTCTTGCTGGTCAATCGGATATTGTCTGTCTGTCCATTCGCCTGTCTGCATGTTGTATGTTTAAGGAAGAAGCTTGTGAAAGCCTCTTGGTGGTTGTTGACACTCAGAGCGGTACCGTATCGTTTTGACTGTCAGAACGTTTGCCATTTGACTAAAGCTCTTTCTCATCTTTAATTCTGATCTATTTCAATCGGCTTATTTGTCTGTCCATTCGTCTGTCTGTTCCATTGTCTTCTGTTGTCTCTTTTGATATGGTTGATCCTCATCATTGACTATTTGTTACATCCGTCTTTCCAGAATCCATTTGTTTAATGCTGGGTATCATCACGCGCGTGAAAGTGTAAGTGTCGATTTGGCGTGTAATTATAAATATACATATGTAATACTATGTAATACTATGTAATAAAACCATTTTATTGCTGTATTACGCGTCTTTCAATTTGTATTAATTAACAGCGAAAGGTGATCGGTCGGACCGTCCGTCTGTCCGTCCATTTTCACATTATGGAAAAAAGGCAAACAATTTACTTATTTTTCTTTTTTTTTTGGAATTTTTCATATTTCAATTGAACCATAGATAGTCCATTGTCGTTGTGAAACCTAATGTATTTGGCGGTGTAGGTAAAAAATAGATTTTTTTTCAACCAGATTTCCCCACACTACAAACGTCTTAACAATATCTCAGTAAGGTTAAACTACATACATATATCTAACGGCTGCAAAAGCGTAAAATCGAATGTATTTAGCCTTGATAACGAGTTACTCATAATAAAGACTTTTAGAAATCAAATTACAAGACTTTTCGGGCTTTCTAAGTGATGTGTAAAACCAAATCTGTTGACTATAAACTTAATAAATAAATGAATAAATAAATGAATAAATAAATAACAACAAAGAAACATACAAGGTTATCTACTTTTAACTGAATTTCAAATTAATAAGCCGTTTGTGAGATACCTTATTAAAAATATATCTATATCTTTTTTTTTAACTATTTTGAGTTTTACGAGATAAATGATACATTTTATGATGATTTTATTAAGATATCGTATTCAAATATACATTTGAATATATCATTTAGTATATATAAGTAAGGCAAGATAAGATAAATAAGATATCTTATTAATTTGAGTGAATACTGAAGCATATTGAATGCATTACTCGGTTACGGGGTGGTAAATCCGTCTCCGCATTTTTATTTTCCCGGAAATCAATTTCGCCCGAGTTTATTTAGTTACACTCGTTATGCCGTTTCCGGTTAAAAACACGTTTTCGTGCTGACAGGTTGTTGGGTAAGCTCATTTTATGGTTAATACAGTCCTTATATGTTGCAAGTTTGCTTTTTTTCATAAATAGATAACGTACACAAATATCGGTGATAACAACGGTACTATTTTCCGGTTCAAGCTCTGGTCTTGCAAGTCGATTGCGACTGCGGACTGAATCAGCTTGAAAGGCGATAGAACATCATAACCCTTCGGATTACCCTTCGGATTATACAATCGCATGCTTAATTTAAACAAAAGAATATATCGTACCTTGGCCTTTTAAAAACTAATTTAAGGCCAAGGTACGATATATTTTTTTACATATTAAGGATGCGATTGTAATACAATAATTTACTCATCTAGATCTATAATGTAACATTTTGATTAAAAACATCATAATCATGCCACAAGTACCTGTGCTGAGAGGCAAGAGTTAAGCAATTTTATTTAAAGTCGCATATTATACAACAAGTCAACATTAGCACTGTAGTGCTATTCTTGCGACAAACATAAGTAAAATCAACATTATTATCACAGTACATGAAAAAATTGTAACAAATTTAAATTATATTTCTATCACAGTTACATATTAATACAAAAAATAGTTTAATAATGGACTCCTGTAAATCTCACCAGCGTTGACGCTAAAGAAAAAAATTAAAACACTATCAAAGTGTAATGTACATAAATGCTAACATAGCACACAATAAAAATTGACATAATATACACTAATATAGTGTGTGTTAAGAGACTAGTCCGGTCCGTCAGAAAATTAAAGCTGAAATTTATAAGTTTATTATACATAAAATTAACTTTAAGTATATTATCTTTAAAAATATTGCACTGTGAAAAAATGACTACCAGGTAAGGACTCCAGAGGGGGAGCGACTCACACTGCACCCGAGTACAGATGGCACACGAACAGACCATCAAACTTTTACTAGAGTCACAGGGCATGTCTAGTCTTATATTAAAAAAGAATAGCCAGAAATACCTATATTATTTTTGATAATACTAGACATGGCTCTGTGCTAGAGTAGTCCTATTATATACGCTTTAGGATGATTATATATCGTG
Organism: Pecten maximus; assembly: GCF_902652985.1. Taxonomy (NCBI): domain Eukaryota; kingdom Metazoa; phylum Mollusca; class Bivalvia; order Pectinida; family Pectinidae; genus Pecten; species Pecten maximus. The sequence goes on from NC_047027.1 coordinate 20,690,432, forward strand.
ATACATCATACTTAAGTTAAAGTGTATTGTCGAATATTTAATATCGTTTGTTATAAATGTAACCTCGAAGTCTTCATATCTCCCACTGCCTATAAAAAAATAGTCAACCCGAGTTTCCTCTGGCCATGACACCAGACTTGGACATTATTATTGACTCACTCATATTAAACATATAGCCATATAGATATATAACGGACCAGTATACGTAGATGTCAGGGAGAGATGAAATTCATTTTTTTTCTTATTAATCATAGCAGGGACATAGAGGGATTGGAGACTCCACCGGTTTGGAGACTGACATACTTTTGTACTTGTGCATTGAGTCGTGACTTCAACTATACATCGCTAGCCCCAGTTTCCTCTGGCCCTGACACCATGTCTGGTAAAGGTCCAGAGCACACTACTATATATATATGAAAATGTGGAATTCTCCAATACTGTTTAAATTTGGTGTCGCTAAGATTTGGGTGCAAATGCAATAAAATCGGAAGTGACATACACTGTAACACCTACCTTATATATATCTTAATATGGATAAATGTGATAATTATTAATGCCAGAACACCCATTTAGTCCCATCTAGGTGTTTTATTCCATCTTTATAGACCCTCGGTTTACGTCGGATCTAGAGCTAAATGTTTCTTTTAATGGTTTTCTGAATTTTTGTGCAGGAAGCTAAATTATTATTTTCTATGGCTGATAACATGAGTGCACCAACTCACCATTTCAACAATCTTTAAAATTTGGTAATATGTTAGTATTTATGATAGAAATGTAACGGGATTGAAAATGCAACAACCAGACTGGGACTCAAACCCGGGACCTCTGAACTGTAGACAGACGCTCTAACCATTTGAGCTACCTGTCCAGTTCTATTACAGGAATATATCTTTGTGTCATTATTTATTGTTTTCATCCAATTTCTTTTTTCCAGATCTGTGATTCTAGTCTAGCTCTAGGGTAACGTGCAGAATGTCAGATACAGAAGATCCAGAGGAGCTGTTGTCCAGAAAGCACAAAAGAGAACGAAAAGAGCTACAGGCACATATACAAAAACTAAAACACTCAGTTCCTAAGGGAGACAAAAAGAAGAAGAAAGAAGTAACGGAACAAATTGCCAATCTAGAGCGTGATTTAGACGAACGACAGGAGGCGGAATCACAAGAGCTGAAGACAACAGTTGAAGTTTCAAATGTGAGACATTTTATGTAACAACAAAGAGTTTAGCATTTGTTCTTTGATGGTAGTTGGAAATTTATTTTTCTCTAATTTTTGACAAACTAAAAAAAAAATACAAAAACAAAAGAAAATTTGAGAGCAAAATATTTTAAGGATCATTTGTTTTACTCCCACTGCCTCATAGCAAATTTATGACATCATATAGATATTTGAATTTCAAATCTCAGAAAAAATATTTATATAATTGAATGCAGTTTGAAATAGAGAGAAGAATGGATTATTAAGTTCATCTGATTTTTTGATATTATCAAGTTCATCTGATATTTTGATAAAAAAAACCTTCCAAAAATGGAAATCATAATTGACAAAAATGTTTCAATAGTGGTAATCATTTTGAAATAGACCAAGCCAACACTTTGTGTTTTTGATAAATTTTATTTTATCATTTGTTTTTGCAATTTTAAGTGTTTGAAGAAAAAAGATGCACCAAAAAGCAAGTCAATAGAATAAATAACTAATTAATTAGCCAAATAATCAATATGTACATGAATTAATCTTGTTTATAATCTGACACAATGTATACATACATGTAAATGTTTTTAGGTAGCTGAACGCCTTGAGGCATTGGACACAACTGATGCTGAAACTACATCAGATAATACTACAGGATCTGCCTGTGCAGCGATTGGGCAAGAGGAGAAAAAGTTATCAAAGGCACAGAAGAGACGCAATAAAAAATTGGTAAAGGACCGCGAACGAGAAGAAGAAATAAAACAACAAGATATCAAAAATCTTTCCGGTGCAAGGCATATAGAACTACAAAAAGTGAAGGAAGCTCTGAAACGTCAAAATCTGCAAATATTTGAAATCAAATCTGATGGAAACTGCTTATATAATGCTGTGAATCATCAACTGGCAAAAAATGGGAGGAGTTCTTCAAACGAGGCTCTTCGTGATCAGGTTTCCAAGTACATGAAAGGTACGAAACTAATCGTTGGTAAAGTCTTAATGCCAAAAATAAGTTTTCACCTCATGAAATAACTTAATTTAACTAATTGTCTCCCTTCCTTTGAAGTGCCGCAGTGGCCGAGTGGTTAAGGTGTCCTGACACTTTATCACTAACCCTCCACCTCTAGGTTGCGAGTTCGAAACCTATGTGGGGCAGTTGCCAGGTACTGACCGTAGGCTGGTATTTTTTCTACAGGTACTCCAGCTTTCCTCCACCTCCAAAACCTGGCACGTCCTAAAATGACCCTGGCTATTAACAGGACGTTAAACAAAAACAAACCAAACAAAATCCTTCGAAGTCAAGACATGATTATATAAACATTACATTTAAGGTTTAAAGATTCATCTAATAATTTCTTGTCCAGGCCATAACTTCTAGACCATCGAAGATAACTTGACCAAACTTACAGTATGCTGCACATCAGCTTTAAATGATGCAAGTGTACATGACACTGTGACCTTGACCTCAAGGTCAAATTTCAAATAAATGCAAGTTTTTTCCAGTAATTCTTATGTGAATGACTACTTATTAATCATTTAAGATATCTTACATAATGTTGTTGTATACTGTACCTTACTCACCCACTGGAGAAGTGCACTGCTCTTTCATTGGATCATTGTGACCTTGACCTCAAGACGAAAGGTCAATAGAGAGCAAAAGAGTTCCAAAAAAGAATAGAAGTGCACTGATCTGTCATTGGATCTTTGCGACCTTGACCCCAAGACCAAAGATCAATAGAGAGTAATAGTAAAAACGTTTGAGCAAAGAATAGAATTTTTGAAAAAATCACCAAATCACAGAAATGCAAAAAAAATTATTCTATTGCAAATTTATTTTTCAGAATACAGAGACGAGTTCTTGCCGTTTCTTACCAAAGACAATGGCGACATGTTCACTGAGGATGACTTTGAGAAATACTGCCATGACACTGCGCACACAACTGCATGGGGAGGTCAGCTAGAGGTCAGGGCCCTATCACAGACACTTAAACAGCCAATCAGAGTTGTGCAATCAGAGGGCCCACCGGTCGTCGTTGGGGAGGAGTTTGGAAATGACGACCAGCCCTGTATTGTTCTTTGTTATCTGCGACATGCGTTTGGTTTGGGTGAACATTATAATTCGGTGGAGGATTTATAAACATGATGATGATGATGAATTCTCTTGATGAAATTTAACTACCTTACACAAATCTTATAGCACAGAAACCTTTTAAATCCTTGATCACTCAAGGTTATAGAGTTTTCTGAAACTTGAATCAAACAAGAACCATTTGTATTTATGTATTTTTCAAATATGAAGTGTCAAGCAATTGTTTCTTAATTCAAACTATTTCGGAGTTAAATTGGTATTATTTAATCAGAGATGTTAAAGTATTAAATGGAATTCATTAAAACTAAAAACCTAAATACTAGTCCCATTGAACATGAAGATTCTATTTTGAATTTGAACTTCCTGCTCCAGAGACACACAGTGTGGCTTTGTGTATTGTTATTGTTTAATTTTAATAGTGAAAGTTGAAAGGAAATAATTTATCTGATATTGATGGTTTTGTAAGAAAATATATTAAAGAAATATACAATTGACTGAGGCAGAGTTGTTTAAATGATTTGATTATGGAAATAAGATGTACCTTGATAGAGTCGGACATCACTTGAATTGATGTACATTAGAATGAAAATGCAACATGCTAGCAGTTTGTCTGTTTTCCAGGGAAACTAAGTTTTCTAACATATGATCGTGTAAGGGCTATTCCATTTAAACACCTATCTGACCCCAGGATATCGTTTCACAAAGCTTCGTAACTTAAGAATTTTGCGTAAGTCACATTTACTAATTACTAAGCGTTTCACAAAAACTTCGTCACTTACGAACGTTCGTAAGTTACGCAAAAACTTTGCGTAACTTTACGCCATATCCACCCTGTCGTAACTTACAAAAACAATTTAAAATCGTGCGCAAGCACGACCTTTTGAACAGAAAATGATGTCGTACTCAATCACAAATTAGCATAAGAGAACGATAATGCCTTGTGAGCAATTGTTTCGAGGTGAAGCCGGGTTTTGAATGTCGAGGCGGGATGCCGGCAAAAATACACATTGTCATGAAACTAACTGTACGCATATTCGTAGACTGTGCCAATAGTTAGTCTATTTTAAGAACATTAGGTGTATCGATGGACATTGAGCAAAATCTAGGAAAATTGCGTTGTTACTGTTTTTTTACCGCATGATAAACAATATGAAATGAAATTTTATTAAAAATTTGATCTTCTATCAATAATACAGTTGTTTTTATAGAACAAATTAATGTTCCTAGTCTGTGTACATGACTCGGGAATAGGACCGGCGTACAATTTTCACCTCAAAAGTGCATCCTTTTTTACCTCCCAAGTTAAAGAGTGGTACATTTTTACCGGGAGAATGTACGATTTTGACGTAAGACACGAAAAAAGTTAAGAACACCTTTGTGAAACGCACTTACGAACTGCGTAAGTTTTGCATAACTTTTTCGTAAATATTGACGAAAGTTTACGAAAGTTTGTAAGTTACGAAGCTTTGTGAAACGATACCCAGGACTCCAGAATGAATCACCTCTTACTTCTATTACATATAAAGGACACTATCCAGAGAAGTTCTATAGTTGGCACCTCTAAAGTGGAGTCTTGGGGTGGGGTAGATATTTTATTGGAATAGCCATTAGTGGTTCTCGGAGAAACATATTTACATTACAAGGATTGCAACTGTATTAATACTAATAGCTCACTGACTATAGCTCATGTGTTTTGTCAGCTTTACAATTACCGCCAACATAACTGTCAACCACTAGTTTTCGTAATTCCCTCTACTGCTAGGCTTCGTCTCGGCAGCTATAGTCAGTGTTCCCTTGGCCTCAGTTGATTTACCACCTACATGACTCCACCTATTGCTACATGTAGGTTTTATTTCACTGACTAGAGCCAGTGTTCTGTCAGCTTTAAATTCACTTAGTCACTGGTTGCAACATGACCAGGTTTTGTCACACGGACTATAGTTGATTGTTCTGTTGGAGTACCATCAATGTAAAGTTAAAACATTGTGAAATTTGAAAACAAAGTCAACAACAAATGAGATATTCAACACTTGATTTAATCTATCAATTATTATCACAGTCAACAAACCTTGCGTGAAATGTCCACATAAATATTCTAATACCTGAAAAAAAAAAATCATTTATATGTGTATGTGACCATTTTGTAAAAGTAAGATTTTAAATTTAAACTAGAAATAAAGTTATTAAATACATACAAATGAAATAGGAAAAATACCTCACTTCATGATTTTAAATGCTCTCAGAGTAAGACTTGAAGTTTCTGAATATTTAAAGGGACTAAATGGTTAGATTTCGTTAAATTTCTTCATACATTTGATTTACGGAAAGCGTTGTGATACTTAAAAATTAATTACAGTTTACAAAATTTTGGCACTTCTTGTGAAATATTATGGGAATGTTTATCAACTTCAAAGTATCGCTGAACAACACTGGAAGTTATATCTGTCACCATTTGCTGTTTTTATCTAACCATTCAGTCCCTTAACATGAATCCTTTCACTTCAATTGCAGATTCAACTTTTTATGGCCGCAAACAGCTTCAAACATTTGAGCTATTTACAATCTCAGAAATATATTAATTTTCAAAACGACGGCGCAGAAAAAAAAGTTATACATTTCATATACAAAAATGTACAGATATTCAAAATACTTAAATTCATGGACGGATTTGCAAAGAAACATGTCAATTTTCTTACAAAAAAACATCACAATACATTTCATATTAAGAAAGACAATGCATATTTTACCATGATACATTCCAGTAAATATCCCCATTTTTGATTTATAAACATAAATGGGAATCCTTCGGGAGAGTTCATATTTTGGCAATATATTTCTGAATGTTTGTTATAAAATGATACTAGTGGGAATATAACTAATACATATTAACTTATAAACTCTATTTCCAATCTTTCAATGCCATGATCATATTCATCTTTGACATTTTGACTACAGTCGTTCAACGATCATTTTACACATTGCTAATTAATTTACAATTGGACGGTTTACAATTTTGACAACTTATCTGTAAGTGGGACACTTTTGACCACAATTTACAACATTTACACTTCAGCAATTTTGAGTATGATAACTGGAACATCTTGTATGAATCAAGCTAATGATGATTGCTAACAAGTAAATCTATTTCATTGAAAATAAATATCTTGGTTATCATGGAAGAAATTCTCTAAAGCATCTGCACGCTATGTAAGATGTATGCTGTAATTTTTTGTTGTAAATTTATTTTGTCATGAATTACATTTCCTTTGACTAGAAATTGTAAAGTTAGACAAGTAATCATAAACTACATTATATTGTAGAACCTTGCATGCAGTACAGTGATGAATTCTGGGGTAACTTTATATAATACATTACATTAATGGGACGAAACACTAAAGTTAACATTATGAGATCGTAGTTTTAATTTTCATATACCAATAAGGTTAAAAATTGGACATTCAGAAAATGAAATCCCAGACTATGAATGATTAAAAACTTAATATTAAAGACAAAAAATTTCAGATAAATAAAATGTTAAATAGATTATATATCACAGGGACTTGGCAGAAATCCCTAACTCTAAGTCCATATAAATTATATTTATATATATATATTGAGCTGTGGGCTAGGAATTTGTACTAAGTCCATGTGAATTATTATAATATGATTTTAAAACTAAGTTGTATTAGAGTTATCTTTCTTGAAGACATTCTTTCTCCTCCAGACCAATAATGATACACTGGACAAAACAGCTGTATGTTCAGCATTTACTGTGAACATCTGTCCTCAGAATTAATAGCAGTCTACATAAAATACTGATACTGATGCTGTATCTATTATAATAAACAATAACATTGACCACTAACTAGACTGACCACCAGACCCTCAGTTGTTTTGTTAAGAATTGCCAAGCTAAATTCTAATACCAGATTATCTGCCCCTAGTTGGAAACTTAGGATCTAGAATCAGACATATCCTAGGGATCAAAATCATAAAGCTCAATTCTATTTATAATTTTAATATTCTAGAGACAGGGGGCCAGTCTAACCATTAACTTATGTGTTTCTTTAATAAAGTCCTTATGAAATGAACTCTTACAGATTCAGTTCAATACAGATTATAATTATGGTGAAACTATTGTTGGTCTAAGTATAACCACAGGCAGTGATCTTGGGGATCGGATCCTGGGGTTAATATTTCATTCTAGGTCAGAACGTGTCAAGCCCCTGTGTGTATAATATGAACCTTCATAGGAACGAATCAAGCCCCTGTGTATATAATATAAAACCTATGTTAGCCAAATAATAATCATAATAAATATCATGGAATTAAAGCATAAAGCCAAATAACACTCAAAATAAAGAACTCAACAACAATCTAACAAATCTATGTTAACAAGCATGCTGGGTATTGCTAAAGCAATATATGTCCCCTACCACCCCCACTAAAAATAGTACATCGACCTTGACCCAAAAACCCTGAAACTCAATCTTGATCTGTAGCTACTCATACTGAAGTTACATGGCAACTTTCACCTACAAAACGTGAAGCATGGCTGAGAAAAGTGCCGAAAAACTGAGTAGATGGACAGACAGATGGACAGGAAGTAAACCTATAGTTCCTAATGGTTTCATCGGTAGGGGACAAATAACAATAATGTCAATTAAAACATTGAGAAAATCTCAGGGACAGGAGATGGATGTAATGATGGAATAAGTGTAGGAATAAATTAATATACATTTTGTTGTATTTGTAGAAATATTCTTAGGACCACAATATCAAGATAGTATCTGGCCCCTGTGTACATAAGTTCTGTATTATAAGTGGACGGAGATTTTGCCAAGTTTCATACAAAAACTTGCTCAAAAAAATTTGATATGACATTGATATGACAAAGGCATGTAATGTATCACACTTTTATAAGATTTGATAAAACTGTATTTACAATATGTAACGTCTAAGAAAGCCACCCGTATTATTTTTGCAAATCTCAACTTCCTTAATATTTTCATGCAATCCAATAGTCTAAGAATAAATTGACAACTTAATAAAATCCATGACAATTTAAAGCTATACAAGTATACATTAACATTCAGATGCAGGTCACAATTTTAAATCTCACAGGCATGGATTGATACATGTACATATATTTACCAAATATGGACCTTTGATGAGGTCAATAGTGTTACATAAAGCAGGTGGAAAATATTAACCGAGGATGAAGCTTGAGGTCAATATTTTTTTCGACCTAGTTAATATAACTCCATATTAACTGAATCAAAGTTTCTTTATTCTCATGTATGTACATATTTACCAGTGATTTGATTATATTAATTAAAACATTGTTATCTTAACCCTTTCACCCCTACTGACCATATTGGACTTAAACTTATGAAAGAATGGCAGAGTCCACTAAAGTTTCTTAGGGTTGAAAGAGTTAAATTTGAACATTTAGACTAAGGGCTATTCCAATGTTACCCATGTGGGAGGGGTGGGAGACATTTTTTTTAGAGACCTCAACATCCATCACATAAATAAAACATATTTAGTGTAAGGAATACAGGGAATGGAGATTTACCCCAACCACCCTATCAAATTTTAATACAATTGCTGCTCCAACCCCTCCCACACAGATAATTCTGGAATAGCCCTAAAACAAAAGAAATGCCTTCATTAGAATATTGCAAATTATCCCCCAAGACAAATATTTCATCACAGTTGGCCATTCTGGGGTTATCGATCTACTTAATATGAAGATACAGTGTATGTATTCCTGGGTTCATATGGTCTGGCTGTTCTTAAAACGTAGAGTACATATTTTGGTAAATATCGATCTACACATGACCATCTCTAATCCAATCAGAACAAGGACAATATTGACATGCATACAAATAAATTGTAACCAGTATCTGTCGGCAGAAAAAACCAACAATTAACATTTAATTAATTCAAAATACAGTTATACTACATTTGCTGTCCAACTTTTGGTCACAACATTAGCATTTTCTGTGAAAGCAATAATTAAGAAAAAACCATTAAAAATAGTATAATGGATATATTAAAATAATGACAATGGAATGTTTTCTGAAAGAATCCAAACATTTACAAAGTATGTACAATGATAATTCAGGTACATTTTGCATACATATATATCTAGGGCAGTAATAGTACCATCATGATATATAAATTCAGTTGGTGAATATAGATTTTACCTGGAATGAATTCAATCAACTTGTGAATACAGGTTTTACTGGGGATTAATTAAATTGGTGAATACAGCTTACATTTGGAATTAATTCAATTGTTGTATAAATATCAAGTTATTAAACTTGTGAAAACCGATTTGAATTAATTAAATTGGTGAAAACAGATATCAATTAATTAAATTGGTGAATAGAGATTTGAATTAATTAAATTGGTGAATAGAGATTTGAATTGATTAAAATGGTGAAAACCGATTTGAATTAATTAAATTGGTGAAAACCGATTTGAATTTTATTAAATTGGTGAAAACAGATTTGAATTAATTAAATTGGTGAAAACATATTTGAATTAATTAAATTGGTGAAAACAGATTTGAATTAATTAAATTGGTGAAAACCGATTTGAATTGATTAAATTGGTGAATAGAGATTTGAATTGATTAAATTGGTGAAAACAGATTTGAATTAATTAAATTGGTGAAAACCGATTTGAATTTTATTTAATTGGTGAATTAAGATTTGAATTAATTAAATTGGTGAATAAAGATTTGAATTGATTCAATTAATGAAAACAGATTTGAATTGATTAAATTGGTGAATAAAGATTTGGATTAATTCAATTACTGAATACAGATTTCCCTGGTAATTAATATTGGTGAATACATATTTTACTTGGATGGATTTCAATTAGTAAACACAGAATTTCCTGGGAATTGATTTAATTGGTGATTACAGATTTTATCAATGAAAAGGCTTAATAAGTTTGTGTTATAAATGCTATCTGCAGTTGAATTGACTGATGCATGAATGTGTTTTTAATGAAGTTGGTTCACTTAACTGGTTTGGCAGACAGGAAAAACATCTTTTCCCTATGCCAACTGTTACAATGTCTGAACCTAAATGTATTCTTAATGAAGCCAGTCACTTCATGATCAGGTAATGTCAGTTTCATTGACCTTAGCACCATCTTCTGAGGCTTAGCAGATCATAGTACAATCAGCACCATCTTCGGAAGCTTAACTGATAACATGGAGTCCTAGTAGATTTCTGGAGATATTTCAGTTTCATCAGCTGCAAGAAAGAAAAGGTATACATAGTTTTTAACATTCTCGGGCTGTCAAGATATCTCTATAACATCTAACTGAGTAAAACAAAGGAAAGTTACTGATATATCAAAATTAGTTTTTTAGTGGTAACAGATATTTAAGCATTGAAATGTTTTGATACAGTCATTATGAATACAATTTGGTTGAAAACAAGGTATTGCTAACCAATACTAATCCTGATCAGTTTATTGTTGTTCTGACCAGAAAAGTAGCCTCAAACAAGCAGTCCTAACAAGGAAGCATTTTGTGAAATCTGCGATTGATCTGTCCTTTTTTAATTGTATGAAGCCGATTTCTATTAATAGTGACAGTGACCTTGATCTTTGCCTTTTGACCTGGAAAAAAGAAATCCCAAGCAAAACCTCCCAATAACAGAACGGCGTGTAAAGTTTGAGCTTGATCAGTCCACATGACAATGACTCACCTGAGAGGTAGTCTGGTTAGTGGGATGGGTACGTGTCTGAGGACGACCACTCACCTGAGAGGTAGCCTGGTTAGTGGGATAGGTACGTGTCTGAGGACGATCCTCACCTGAGAGGTAGTCTGGTTAGTGGGATGGGTACGTGTCTGAGGACGATCACTCACCTGAGAGGTAGTCCGGTTAGTGGGATGGGTACGTGTCTGAGGACGATCACTCACCTGAGAGGTAGCCTGGTTAGTGGGATGGGTATGGTCTGAGGACCATCACTCACCTGAGAGGTAGCCTGGTTAGTGGGATGGGTACATGTTCTGAGGACAATCACTCACCTGAGAGGTAGCCTGGTTAGTGGGATGGGTACGTGTCTGAGGACGACCACTCACCTGAGAGGTAGCCTGGTTAGTGGGATTGGTACGTGTATGAGGACAATCACTCACCTGAGAGGTAGCCTGGTTAGTGGGATGGGTACCTGTCTGAGGACGACCACTCACCTGAGAGGTAGCCTGGTTAGTGGGATGGGTACGTGTCTGAGGACGACCACTCACCTGAGAGGTAGCCTGGTTAGTGGGATGGGTACGTGTCTGAGGACGACCACTCACCTGAGAGGTAGCCTGGTTAGTGGGATGGGTACGTGTCTGAGGACAATCACTCACCTGAGAGGTAGTCTGGTTAGTGGGATGGGTACGTGTCTGAGGACGATCACTCACCTGAGAGGTAGCCTGGTTAGTGGGATGGGTACGTGTCTGAGGACGACCACTCACCTGAGAGGTAGCCTGGTTAGTGGGATGGGTACGTGTCTGAGGACGATCACTCACCTGAGAGGTAGTCTGGTTAGTGGGATGGGTACGTGTCTGAGGACAATGACTCACCTGAGAGGTAGCCTGGTTAGTGGGATGGGTACGTGTCTGAGGACGATCACTCACCTGAGAGGTAGCCTGGTTAGTGGGATGGGTACGTGTCTGAGGACGATCACTCACCTGAGAGGTAGTCTGGTTAGTGGGATGGGTACGTGTCTGGGGACAATGACTCACCTGAGAGGTAGCCTGGTTAGTGGGATGGGTACGTGTTCTGAGGACGACCACTCACCTGAGAGGTAGCCTGGTTAGTGGGATGGGTACATGTTCTGAGGACAATGACTCACCTGAGAGGTAGCCTGGTTAGTGGGATGGGTACGTGTCTGAGGACGACCACTCACCTGAGAGGTAGTCTGGTTAGTGGGATGGGTACGTGTCTGAGGACGATCACTTACCTGAGAGGTAGCCTGGTTAGTGGGATGGGTACGTGTCTGAGGACGATCACTCACCTGAGAGGTAGCCTGGTTAGTGGGATGGGTACGTGTTCTGAGGACGACCACTCACCTGAGAGGTAGTCTGGTTAGTGGGATGGGTACGTATTCTGAGGACGATCACTCACCTGAGAGGTAGCCTGGTTAGTGGGATGGGTACGTGTCTGAGGACGATCACTCACCTGAGAGGTAGCCTGGTTAGTGGGATGGGTACGTGTCTGAGGACAATCACTCACCTGAGAGGTAGTCTGGTTAGTGGGATGGGTACGTGTATGAGGACAATCACTCACCTGAGAGGTAGCCTGGTTAGTGGGATGGGTACGTGTTCTGAGGACAATCACTCACCTGAGAGGTAGTCTGGTTAGTGGGATGGGTACGTGTTCTGAGGACAATGACTCACCTGAGAGGTAGCCTGGTTAGTGGGATGGGTACGTGTCTGGGGACAATGACTCACCTGAGAGGTAGCCTGGTTAGTGGGATGGGTACGTGTCTGAGGACGATCACTCACCTGAGAGGTAGCCTGGTTAGTGGGATGGGTACGTGTCTGAGGACGACCACTCACCTGAGAGGTAGCCTGGTTAGTGGGATGGGTACGTGTCTGAGGACGATCACTCACCTGAGAGGTAGCCTGGTTAGTGGGATGGGTACGTGTCTGAGGACGACCACTCACCTGAGAGGTAGTCTGGTTAGTGGGATGGGTACGTGTTCTGAGGACGATCCCTCACCTGAGAGGTAGTCTGGTTAGTGGGATGGGTACGTGTCTGAGGACGACCACTCACCTGAGAGGTAGCCTGGTTAGTGGGATGGGTACGTGTCTGAGGACGATCACTCACCTGAGAGGTAGTCAGGTTAGTGGGATGGGTACGTGTCTGAGGACAATCACTCACCTGAGAGGTAGCCTGGTTAGTGGGATGGGTACGTGTCTGAGGACAATGACTCACCTGAGAGGTAGCCTGGTTAGTGGGATGGGTACGTGTCTGAGGACGATCACTCACCTGAGAGGTAGCCTGGTTAGTGGGATGGGTACGTGTCTGAGGACGACCACTCACCTGAGAGGTAGCCTGGTTAGTGGGATGGGTACGTGTCTGAGGACGACCACTCACCTGAGAGGTAGCCTGGTTAGTGGGATGGGTACGTGTCTGAGGACAATCACTCACCTGAGAGGTAGTCTGGTTAGTGGGATGGGTACGTGTTCTGAGGACAATGACTCACCTGAGAGGTAGCCTGGTTAGTGGGATGGGTACGTGTCTGAGGACGATCACTCACCTGAGAGGTAGTCTGGTTAGTGGGATGGGTATGTGTTCTGAGGACGATCACTCACCTGAGAGGTAGCCTGGTTAGTGGGATGGGTACATGTTCTGAGGACAATCACTCACCTGAGAGGTAGCCTGGTTAGTGGGATGGGTACGTGTCTGAGGACAATGACTCACCTGAGAGGTAGCCTGGTTAGTGGGATGGGTACGTGTCTGAGGACGATCACTCACCTGAGAGGTAGTCTGGTTGAAGGAATAGGTAACATTGGTGTAGCCGGGGCAGACTGATTGCCATCCACTCCTCGCTCGTATTCGTCAACATCTGCCAAATCCTCATCGAGGGAGGCATGCATTTGTTGTAATAGCACATCTAAGGCCTGTAACAGGGAGGGACACACAATTAATGGAACAGCGTGCAATTGTCATCTGTATCATAACATCACACTCATAAAACAACAGCACCACAAATGGATACATTATACACCTGTATGACTGTATCAAATCTGTAACAGAAAAATTACCCCAAAAAATTGAATGTCACAAACATGTTAATAATTAAAAGCAAAAATATCTTGAATTCACATATTCAATCCATACCAAACATTGTGACAATAACACATTACCTGACTGAATTGTAGACCACTGAAGAAACTTTCCACAAAACTTTTTTTTACAGACAACTAGATTGACATTATACCATAATACGTCCTTCCAAATTCAACAGGCATACAAAAATATATCTAATCTCTGGCATGAGTATCACTGTATGTGAAAATAGGTCAATGAATTAAGATCTGCTGGCATCTATTACAATGGTACAACAGCAGCTGAATTAGGGAAACTACTAAAACATGGAAAGTTTTAATCTAGAAAGACATGGTAGTTATCAGCTGATGTATACGTAATGTCATCAATCTGATAGAGGACAGTGGGAGTTATTTAAACTGATCAGAAAATGGTAGGATATATTTGGTTTCAACAGAAGACCTCTGATATATAATAATTTCCTCATAGGTTAAGAAACAATATTACCAATCTGTCCAAGGGTGTCGGCAATTTAGAGCAATCACCAAATGGCTTTTGATGGTTACAACTGTAAAAGTTGAGGAAATTCAATTTAAAAAATGCTCTTCTTACACAACAAAGGAACTTACCACTTCAGAAACAGCTTTTTCGTGCAACTTTCTCATGGGCTTAGATGCCAGAGTTTTGTGTCTCTCATCTCTTACGAAGTAATACTGTTCTAGGAGTCTCGTGAGGATGAAATCTGAAAACAATTTTTTTCGCAAGTTAGTTACAACTCAACTTTCTAGAAGTATTAATTTAATTTCTAACAGAAGTTGAATTTTGCGAAAAAATGATTTTCTATTTATAGCAACAGTGACATTAACTATTGCTTCTGAGCCTGAAATGTTATCCCAACTAAGAACTTTATTTATTTACATTAGGTAGAGTCTGAGGGCAATCCACCAAACAAAACTTAAAATTTTCTGCACAAATTAATAGTTCATAGTAACATGTTGTTGACCTTTGACCTCTGGGCCTGAAAAGCTATACCATGTCAGCACTTTCTTCAAGAAACCACTGGATAAAGTCTAATAAGTGCAAACGACCCAAACAATACTTAATGCAGTGTGTAGAAATCAAAACATGGACAGACAGACAGGCAGCCTGATTATTATCTCATACTGCAGGGCTCTAACAATATTGGCCAGGTAGCCATTTTATACTGGACTGTATGTGATAAGGCTCTAACATTATTGGCCAGGTATACGTAGCCATTTTATACTGGACTGTACATGTATGTGATAATTAAGGATCTAACAATATTGGCCAGGTAGCCATTTTATACTGGACTTTATGTGATAAGGCTCTAACAATATTGGCCAGGTAGCCATTTTATACTGGACTGTATGTGATAAGGCTCTAACAATATTGGCCAGGTAGCCATTTTATACTGGACTGTATGTGATAAGGCTCTAACAATATTGGCCAGGTAGCCATTTTATACTGGACTGTATGTGATAAGGCTCTAACAATATTGGTACGGTAGCCATTTTATACTGGACTGTATGTGATAAGGCTCTAACATTATTGGCCAGGTAGCCATTTTATACTGGACTGTATGTGTGATAAGGCTCTTACAATATTGGCCAGGTAGCCATTTTATACTGGACTGTATGTGATAAGGCCACAGATGTTTAATCATGTGTATAGTAACTGGAAATGATGTGTAATGCTAAGCTTTTAATGAAAGTAGATTTAAACTAGAGCTGTCACCGAGGGGGTGACAAGTATACCCCCCGCTTTTCCATGATTGGTTTGGATACTTTGTGAAGCTGCCTATTTATGGTACTACAGTGGAACCTCTATAAACCGAACATGCATGGGACATGACTATTTGTTCGGTTTATAGAGGGTTCGTTTTGGAGAAGTTGATCGAAAAATGACCGGTCAAATTCCAGATATAATTGGTTGGACGATGTTTTATTAGAATGCACCCGATTACAAAACGGCACGTACATACTTAGACAATTTGGATTGTCTGAATAATATGCATATTATGAAAGTTAATCAATGTATATATTGCAGAATATATAAGAAAGGCAAATGACTATAACAATAGTTCTAAACAGTATTTTCACATGTACAACTACACTTTACGATCGGCCTACATTTTGTTACATCAGGTGAAGCTTCGTCATGTGGATGGGGCCAATAGTCCGATACGGAATATTTTACACATCAAATAATATTAAAGGGCGTGAAGATGTTTTGTTTCAATATCAATATCAATTGATCAGATGATACTGGTCGTATTTCCGACATCGCTGTTGTCTAAGAAAACATCATGGGCTTCTTTACGAAAACAATCCCTTTTGGGCCTCATTTAAATTAAATGCGAAACTCAGGCTTCCAGCTCTACTTGCATTGAGAAGATAAACGAACCGACGCGCTTCAATGAAGTGTGGCATTGTTTCATAATTGTCGTGTTGATTATACACTAGGCCTTCCGTCATAATGCCCCCTTGGGGTATATATTGGATACCTGTACAAATCACCTACGTAGGTCCCGAGACAATAAGGCTTCACACAATACCCGTCACAGTTGTTGTTTCACGGTTGACTGGCCTGACCTTGTGTCATAATCGCTCAGGTAAGGCCGGTTTTCAGAAGTAATTTTTGGTATATTTTAACAGGAACCGGACACAAATCAGTCCGGTGTTCGGAATTCAGAGGGATCGGTATTTGGAAGTTTTTTAATACTATAATAAAGGACCAATTCCGTACAATGACAATTCGTTCGGTATTCAGAGGTGTTCGGTTTTTAGAAGGTTCGGTTGTCGGAAGTTGCACTGTATAACAATATCAAACATGTTCTATGTTTAGGTAAGAACTAAGTGAATGCATAGCCGAACAAAATTTTGCTCGTTTTTAAAGAAAAAGGGGCATAACTCTATTAGAACTGGTAATTCGGCAAAATCTCTGCATAGAGCTAAGCCTCATAGGGTCCTCTAACTACATACCAAATTTTAGTAAAATCCATTGAAAACAAAGCAAATGCATAGCCGGACAAGCTAGTAACCATTTTTTTTTACACAAAGGGGCATAACTCTGTAAAAAGGGTTTTTCGGAAGAAGTCGTTACTGGAGACACAACTTCATGCCATCCTTCAACACTGTATAAAGTTTCAAGAAAATCCATCAAAAACTGAGTGAATGCATAGCCGGACAAAATTATGACACATTTTGTATGAAAAAGGGGCATAACTCTGTTAAAAGGGGCTAAATCGCTAAATCACTGCAGTGGACACAAGCTTATATGGTCTTCTAACTATATACCAAATTTGAGTGAAATCTGTAAAGAAATGAGCGAATGCATTGCCGGACAAATTTTGTGACAGATGGACGGACGGACGGACAGATGGACAAGGTGATTCCAGTATACCCCCCCCACAAACTTCGTTGCGGGGGGTATAACTAGGAGACAGTATTTCATTACTACAGAGAAAATGTTGGTAATGATCCATCAGACACTCGACAGGAATGTGTTTTTCCTTGTGCTTTAACCTATACAATGTGTTAATTATACATCTACATGTATATTATTATAGAATGTCATTGTTTAATAATAAAATTCATTTAGTGTGTATAATAAACAAATTGTCTAGAGGGTAAAAACTGTATAACACGAAATGTTTACATTAGTGACTCAACAAATAATTTTGTGGGTACACATTTTCATGGTTAGCCCTTATATCACTGTAACAATAATACATACAACAATATTCATTGTATTAACATTTTGTGGTTCCCTAGCAACCACAAAAACAACAAAAGTTTAATGTATACCCAAAAACACATTTCATGCTACATGTATACTCAAAAACAGTATCTTGCCCTTATCAATTGACCAGACATCCTACTAACAGTTATACAACTTACCATCCATGATTTTGTTGTAGAGGTCGTTTTCTCCCCAGACCTTGCCTTGTTTGGCCACCAGCAGTAGAAGCTGTTCACCAATGAACAGATCCATCAGCTTATCACCTGCCTTCTTAGATACCTGAAATAGTCAGTACAGTGAACAATGAATTCTTAAGGATGCTTCATCCCCGATAAATTATCATCAACTGAAAACAAGAATTATTTGTCTTACATGTATTCATATAAAAAAAGAATTCATATTTATTACATTTTTACCAGTGAAATATCAAAAATTATTCATTCAATAAAAGTGATATTTTTCACTAGTGAAAAATATCACTTTTGCTGATTTGACCAATCAAATTAATGATTAGAAAATACCAAAATAATTGACCAATCAGAAAGCCCGACATATATGTCAGCACCTGGACAGGGGGAACTACTCTAAACGTATGCAAACTTTCGCTGTAGACCTAGTTAGCATACGGGGTAGGTTTTTCGTTGATAAAAAATGTAATAAACAGAATATCTAACAGTGTCTTCAGTAATACCAAATATATTTCACTCGTGTGGCTAATATTTTGATATTTTTCACTTGTGCTGCGCACTCGTAAAAAATATCAAAATATTAGCCCCACTCGTGAAATATATTTGGTATTACTGAAGACACTGTTAGATATCCTCTATTTATTTAGTTTTTACCCGATTACATTCGGGGCAAGACACACACCTTTATTAAGATTGTTGCAGGGTTCCCAAGGTATGACACTGATTCAGAACAAGGCCGCTAGTACATATTTTGTCCCATTCATACGGCGACCTATGACCCTTTAAACTTGACCAATGACCACCAGAACCTGACCATGCAGTTGTAGAACTTGATGCTATCACACCATAATGTAAATACCAACAAATCTGTTGAGTGGTTTTCCACATACCATGTTGATTTGAAACAGGAAAGGGATCAAAGGACAGATGGACAACCCCACCATCAACTCCTTTCCACTCCAACATCAAATGTTAGGGACATAAAAGAGCAAAACACAAAGGTTTTTATAGTGTTGTTGATATCTATAATTCTGTGAATATTGGTAGTGTTGTGGATATTTGCAGTGTTGTGGATATTTGCAGTGTTGTTGATATTTATAGTGTTGCTGATATTGATAGTGTTGTGGATATTTACCTCTTTAAGTTCTTTCTTCATAAGTTTGGAGTCGAAACGGTGAAGGATGTCATGTGCAATCTCAGCCGATTCCTCCTCGACCTCAACTTCGATGATTTCATCCTCAAGGTAACCTTCTATGACAACCTCCTGGATTATGTTTGTTATCTACAAAGAAAACAATCAACAAATGTTTAAAATATCCGTAATTCTGTAAATGTTAGTCACATAGAAAATCATTATAAACATGCAAACTTAGTTTTGACAAAATAAAAGCGAAGTGAGCTGAATTGAGTAAGGGGCTACACCTACCCCTTTCATCAATAAAATAAATCTGTCCACGGATTTACAAACTTCTACACAAGCTTTTTATTTAAAAGTGGTCAAGTGTGACTTTTGACCTTTAAACTTGATAATTGGCCACCAAATTCAAATCAAGTGTAGAACTTGATGTTATGATGTTATGGTGTGAAGATGAACTAAATCTGTCTCGGGATTATAAGATATCTTGTACACAAGCAAGAAATGGCATGGACGGATGGACAGCCAGATGGACGAACACACAAAATCAAGGGCAGATGCACAGACAAAAGAACATGATATAGGGTAGATATGAATACAGCTAAAAGCTACAGTAGTTACCAGTTCATCCTTGATGTTGTCGACATGACTGTCCAGTAGTTCATCAAACACACTGTTAGCTATACGGTCATTAATGATGGCGGACAACCAATCCTCGCCACTCTTACTTCCCATGTGACTGAAATGACAAATCAGACAATACTAGTGTTGGGAATCGGTTGGGATTTTCATAATCGATTATCGGTTTGTTGAAAAATAATATGTTATGTTTATTACCTTGGCTGAATTTTCTTGTTCTGAATATGATATCGTACAGTGTACTGAAAGAGCATCTTTCAGACTATTATTGATTGGTTTAATATTTCAATTAGCTTAAATTGTAGGATTCATTATCATGTAAAACTGTGTTTGATTATAAAAGAATATTAAAGAAATACATTAATATAGCTACAAAAATCATTCTGTCATCTTTATGTTTTAACATCTTGCATGTCCATTGAAAAGGGCAAGGATACAGAATCATTGGTAAGCTGAAAATGGTGTTGTTGTTTTTTTGTTTTCAAATAATCGATAATCATCCCAACACAAGACAATACTACTGGCTTGTCTTAATAGAGCCATTCTTGAAAGGATTTTTGATCAAATTTTAGAGTACACAACTAAAGATACAAAATTAATTCAAATTTAACAACAGGCCCTGCAGGGGAATTCGGTCACAACTCATCAGGAAATCTGGGAATATGTCAGAAATCTGGGAGTATTCTGACATACTATAAAGAGTTTTTAACCAACTGGTAAGTTCCATAATGTACAAAGATACTACACTGCTTACAAATTAAAGTAGTTATAATTGATTCAAAACAAGAAAAGGTAATGCATATTTTTATTGAACACCAAAAGTTACATACTTTACACTATTACCACCCTCCAAAAGTTACATACTTTACACTATTACCACCCTCCAAAAGTTACATACTTTACACTATTACCACCCTCCAAAATTTACATACTTTACACTATCACCACTCTCCAAAAGATACATATTTGACAATATTACCACCCTACAAATGTTACATACTTTACACTTTTACCACCCTCCAAATGTTACATACTTTACACTATTAATACCCTCCAAAAGTTACATACTTTACACTATTAGCATCCTCAGAAAGTTACACACTTTACACTATTACCACCCTCCAAAAAGTTACATACTTTACACTATTATCACCCTCCAAATGTTACATACTTTACACTATTATCACCCTCCAAATGTTACATACTTTACACTATTACTACCCTCCAAAAGATACATACTTTACACTATTTACCATATACTGTAAAAGTGGAAATATTCGCGGTGTGGAAATTTTCGCTTATTTCGCTATCAGTAAATCTCCGCGAAAATTTCCACACGCGAATATATTAACACATAAAAATACTAAAAATAAAAGATACAAGTTAGCGCAAAAATATCTTGACGGCGCGAAAATATCCACACCGCGAACACTTTGGAAGCTGGCTAAGTGAAAATTTCCACACGCGAAAATATCCACTTTTACAGTACATGATTTGAAGCCTCTGCCTAGTTCAGTTCCGAGAGTAAAAATTGTATATAAAACATTACACGGTTTCCTTGAATACTCTGATATCTCAGACTTTTTTCATAAACAGGTGAACTCCACTGACTTCAGGATTACGGGATTTGACTTAAGGTAAGAAACTGTGTAAAGTTTGTTATAACAAACTAAAAAGAATCTCTTATCATTTGACTCCATGACTACATAAAACATCAGCCTCCATCAATACACAATCTCGATATTATCAAATTTCTAACTTACGCGTTCACCATATCATTAACCGCCTCCCTCACGACAGCCTCGATCTCGTCCTGTACCGCCTCACTACCAATCTCCTCTGCCAGATTAGCTGACACACTGTGGAGCGGATGACTTGGTGTCTAAGGAATAAAAAACATACAGCTGTTAACACCAGCATTGAATCTTCTACTGTAAACAAAACCAACACATCTTAGTTTTTAATCTAGTCAAAATTTGCAGGGTGTTATTACAGTAAAGTCAAAATGTACATGTCTGACTTCCAAAAATAGGGAAAAGTGATATTTGTATAATGAAAAACATGTATTTTACATGTAATTTATAAGTCATCTCTATTTCAAGTGTTCACATTTTTTCACAGAAATAACAAGAATATTTGGCAAATTACTGTCCCCAACCGGATTTAAGTCAAAGGTCAAAATGTAGGCCAGAATGACCTATATTTGGTATATGGCAAACTGCCTCACTTAGATGAACACATGACCCAAGTATGAAGTTCCAGTGACAAGTAGTTCATGAGACAGGGACCAGACAGGCTTAAGTGTGGCAGGTCAGACGGACACTTGGCAACCATACAGCCCCCAAATGTAGCCTTATTTTCATCATATTGATAGATATCTGTAAATTAAAACTTCACTGTAATATTACTCTAAACCAACTCATTTTTGAATGCGATTAATTTTCGTGTATTTTGAGAGGGATTAAAAATCGTGAAAAATTAAACACAGCGAAACAGTTTCAATCACAGGTACTGTAGGCCTTTAAGACAACATATTGTGAAATCAGAGTCAAAAATGCAAAATTGCATTGCCGCGAAAATAAGTTGGTTTAAGTATCGTCACTGGAAAATATAAGATCCTACCACTATATGTAGTTTAGACCTTCATCACAACTGTACTGTAGCAGGGATAACAATTACATGCATATTTTAGCTGTATAAGTACATTTGTACCTCTAATTAACAGTTTAATCATTAAACATTTAAATTACATTTCATATGATTTTAATATATAATATTGAAATGCACAAAATGATTTCTGTAAAAAGTTTTTTTAATAAAAATTTAATTACATGTATGCAGTAGATTTTTTTTTCTATTTCTGCATTAACATCTACTAATTAATTTTAAAATAATAACTGTTACCAGTAATTAAACATTTAAAGTATAGAAATATTCAAAATGCACAAAATGATTTTGATAACATATTTATATAAATCAAATTTGAATTCTGTATTTAGTAGAAATTAATTTTCTACTTATAGAGATCTAGATCAACAGCTACTTTAAAAAGTCATGTAACTAAAATGCACATGTGACTAAAATACACTACAATACCAGGTAATTGTGAGAGCCGCTTGCTGCAAGCTTATCAAGCTATTCAGTGTAGGCTAATGTGCACAAGCAGAAACGCACCTATTTGTATTCTTTATTTTTACCACAAATAGCACAATAAATAATGCAACAGACAATTTGTCACCAAAGATACATGCTACAAACGTGTGGCAAATACTGTCTATTCTGAGAATGTTCACCTGCTGATAGGCCTTAAGGTCACAGGAACTTGGCATGAATAGCCAACCCAAGGTTAATATACACAATGTACAAAATGTATCTGTACAGGAACTTGGCAGGAACATACATGGACCATTAGTTGGAAACTCAGCCAAATCCCTGTGCCTACACCTAGTCATAAAGGAAACATTTGAGCATGTATCTAAAGGTGAAAAAAAACTTACAATGGGCCAATATTACATACTACATAAGGTATTATGTGAATTTCTAATTATTTAATCTACAAAAAATACAAGTAATTGAAATATGATTGAAACTAGCTATAATTTATGTTTGTTAAATGTCATCTTTTAATTGGAAAACAAAAAAACAAAAAAGTCAAAATTTGATAAAAAATGATGCATTTTCCATTTTGATATACAGCGTTGATGTATGGCCCCAAAACATTCCTGCAAAACATCAGTATCTTATGATCACTATTAATAACTACATGGCAGACTGCAGAACTATGACCATGATCAACCACGGTCATTTCGAGGCATGGTCTCCTTGTAGTAGCTGTTGGCTAGCTCACTGAAAAACACATTGTAGGTCCACCAAAAGCAATCCAGAGCAATTATAATTATCTTAAAATGCTTGCCAAAGGACACAACTGCACAGACCTGTCCATTTCTCAGCTTCTTGATAAACACAAACCGCCTTAGGTAGTTTTAGGAATGCAGAAACCGTGCACCTGGGATCTTCACCCAAGGTTGCGCTCTAATTGTTAGAGCTATCACAGCCCCTGATAAATTACAGGAATCACTCCTGATATACACACAGTGTCCTAGTAAATATTAATATCTTTTGTGAATTCTGCTGAAATTTCTACATAAGAATGCAGATGTTTGGTATAAAGGCAATGGTGATGATGAGTGTATTAATAATTAATGCAATATGAATTATGTGTAATATCATCACAGTATTATATAGTAGATATCATGCATATTATTATTAAGGAATATTAGACAGAGGATATTAAGGCATATTATTATTATATATAGTAGGATTGTGAAATAAGGAGTTAGTCAAGTGGGTTTATACAGCCTAATCACCATAAAGTTTATATTAGAAAGATGACATGCAGTATTAATATTTAAGCAAAGCCATTCCAATATTAATTGAGTAAGTTGGTTTAACTTGGGTACAAACCAATTTAGAAATATCAGTAAAAGTCTCTATGAGGAGGTCGGGTATTATATCCTCTAGAAGGTCATTAGTCAACCAATCAACCGTGTCCTCCGCAAACAAGGGATGGTCAGTGAAGTAAAAATACATCAATGAGTCCTGTAAACAGTAAAATGATGTTACCATTCCAATATATTGTAACACCATATTCCATTGGCTGGATACCACATTAACAGATGTAACACCACATTCCATTGGCTAGATGCCACACCAATAGATGTAACCCCATATTCTATTGGATGGATACCACACCAATAAATGTAACCCCATATTCTATTGGATGGATACCGCACCAATAGATGTAACACTATATTCCATTGGTTAGATATCACAGCAATAGATGTAACACCACATTCCATTGGCTTAAACCAAACTGAGAAATGTAAAACATGTTTGCCAACTCTCCCTATTTGGAGAGGATTCCCTGTTTATATCCTAAATTTAGACATGAATTGTGAAACATATTATTGTTATAGTTTATATTTTTTTAAATCCAGTTAGTCCAAATAGAAAAAGATGCTTTGATTATGTCAAGAAGTTAGTTTTCAAGAGGAAGCTTTTTACTGTTCATTTCTAAGGGCTTAAATTTTCAACAAATACAATCTCCCCTTGGAAATTCTGAGACCTTGGCAAGTATGATAAAATCTAAGTTAATATTGGCTTTCCATGTATTTTCTTAGTTTGTAAAAATAAGAAAAATTGATTGACATGGAAGTATGTATTAAGACCATTCTATAAAAGCGCTCTTTTTTATGTAATAAAATATATACCAGCTAGGTCTTAAGAACTTATGTTTGAGATATAGACCGATCCCAGGCATGCAGTTATAGTGTATTTCAATTCTCTGATTGTAGTACTACCATCACATATATCATTTCTGAGAAGTGATGTTCTACAGATACCATTATTAATCCAAAATAATACTTAGCAAAAGCTAAACTTCCAAAGCAAAATATTTAAAGTTTTAATAGTCTTGATAAAAAAATCCAATACCCTGGCTGATATGATGGTTGAATTTTAACACCTGGTTTTATAGTCAAGAAGGTGTATTAATGAGACAAATTAAATTTTGATCTTTCTCATAAACTGTTTTATTTGATCTTTCTCATAAACTGTTTTATTTGATCTTTCTTAAACTGTTGCATTTGATCTTTCTCATAAACTGTTTTATTGGATATTTCTCCTAGACTGTTATAAAGTCTTAATCTGAATGATAAAAATCAACTGAAATCAGAACAGATACAACATACACAAAGTCATCGTTTGTGTACAGGGATATCTTTACTGTTTCACTAAATAGTCTGCTGTTTTCACAAAATGAAGAAAAAAACATGAACATCTTTCTAATTTTAAAGAAAATATCACCATATTTCCAATTTAAAACTGACACTGACTGATATCACAGGTAGAAATAACATTGGTTTACTTGTTAATAAAGATGATTGTTGCATATGTATACATAAATAAGTTATTTTAGCCGGAAAATTTAAACATTTATATCAGAGAAGACCATATCCTATCACCAATTAAACCAATATTACTATTAAAGAGAACTGTGGGTCTAACTATAAGTTTGATTTATATAACTAACTTTATATGTTGAAATGGCACAAATGCCTGTATCAGTAACCAAGGACATTTGGAACTTTTTAGGTGTTTATGGCTTTGTTTTACTAGAGCTGAATTTTCAGAACAAGTACAGAGGGACACAAAAGTAGGACTGGAACAATAAGTTGTAAACAATTCACTTAAGGTATTCTCTTTTCTTTCTTTCTTTTTATATTTTCTTTTTCTTATCTTCAATTCCTGGCACCCTTCAATATGATTTCGGTGATAGATTTTTTTGGTGAACATTTTGAATAGAATTCTGAAAAGTTCAATGGCCAAACTCTGAACTTGCAGCTTGACCTAGACTTTCATATTTTCATTATACAACTATATTCCAAATTATAGTACTACATTGTATATCTATATCAGTTGAAGTATAAATAAGTGTAATAAAATCATGAGGTAATAACAGTCAATAGTACACAATATGTCCCCAAACATGAAATGGTGGAAACATAGCAACAGTGATGAAATTGTGTCCGACAATAAAATCTTATCTATCATTGATATCAGTAGATGTTGCGTCGAAAATAAATGTTTTTTTTCTCCTGAATTGTTTTATTTGTTATAAAAATGGCCATTTCATGATTGCACAGCTTCATTATTTTTACTGTACAGAGTGAAAAAATGTGATCCCTTTTTTTCCTAATTAAAACAGCAATTCTAGAATAAACTTAATTAATTAACCAAAAAAAAACCACCATCATCATCAAAACATAAACAAAAGTTTTTAAAAGGCACACATAGAAATACAAACTTCAATAAATATTTCAACAATTTATAGACAAAGCACACACAAGATTAAATTAAAACAAACAAAATCAAACATTCAATTACTCTAGCTTAAAAATAAAAAATAAAATCTTGTAAATCAAACATAAAAAAGCTAGCTTATTGATTAGCTCATTTGGCTACTTTTAATATTACACAACTTTTGGCTTTAACAGGATACCATTGCTTAATAAACTATTGAATCCAATTGCTGGTCACATGTTATTTATTGAATTGTTTTTCACAAAATAACATTCCTTCAAAATGCAGTAAGTAGCCAACTCAAATTTTAACCCAATGGCTGTCTTAACTGATTGGAACAGATTAATAGTTAAGCTGCAATTCGATATTAAAAACGATTGATATAAATAATTTCCACAAAACTTCAAAACTTAAAGGAGATTTCACACATGTTTTCGTACTTACAATATCCCCTCTATAACGCTGCTCCACCAGGGTCTCTCCAGCTGGGGGAGTGAACGGACTGTCCCGCGGGTAAATATACTGTTCAAAGAAACAACAATATAAACAACATTGCTACAGAATAGCCTGGAACTTCCCTCTGCCACTATGGGCAATATATCATTAAACAGGGATGCTTCTGACCAAATTTGGTCAAATTCCGATCTGTGGTTATGAAGAAGTAGTCAATTGTTGACGGACGGACAGACAGCGGACGCCATGGTATGGCATAAGCTTCAGACCAGGTGAGCTAATAAGAATATATAAACAATATTGCTATAGACTGGAAGTGTCCTCTGCCACTATTGGCTATACAAAAAGCATTATATATATGGATGCAACATGAATATCTTGTTCTTGGTATTAGAATCAATTGATTTTTAGCTCACCTGCCCGAAGGGCAAGTGAGCTTATGCCTTGGTACGGCGTCCGTCGTCCGTCCGGCCGTCTGTCCGTCCGGCCGTCCGGCGTCAACTTTTTCATTTAAACAACTTCTTCTCAACAACCAAGAGGCCCAAGGACTTGATATTGGGCCTGTAGCATGCTGGGGTGAAGGTCTACCAAGTTTGTTCAAATGAATGACCTTGACCTTCATTCAAGGTCACAGGGGTCAAATAGGCTATAATCTTCAAACGACTTCTTCTCAATAACCAAGAGGCCCAGGGACTTGATATTGGGCCTGTAGCATGCTGGGGTGAAGGCTACCAAGTTTGTTCAAATAAATAACCTTGACCTTCATTCAAGGTCACAGGGGTCAAATAGGCTATAATCTTCAAACGACTTCTTCTCAATAACCAAGAGGCCAAGGGACTTGATATTGGGCCTGTAGCATGCTGGGGTGAAGGGCTACCAACGTTGTTCAAATAAATGACCTTGACCTTCATTCAAGGTCACAGGGGTCAAATAGGCTATACTCTTCAAACAACTTCTTCTGAATAACCAAGAGGCCCAGGGACTTGATATTGGGCCTGTAGCATGCTGGGGTGAAGGGCTACCAAGTTTGTTCAAATAAATGACCTTGACCTTCATTCAAGGTCACATTGGTCAAATAGGCTATACTCTTCAAACAACTTCTTCTGAATAACCAAGAGGCCCAGGGACTTGATACTGGGCCTGTAGCATGCTGGGGTGAAGGGCTACCAAGTTTGTTCAAATAAATGACCTTGACCTTTATTCAAGGTCACATGGGTCAAATAGGTAATAATCTTCAAACGACTTCTTCTGAATAACCAAGAGCCCCAGGGACTTGATGTTATGCCTGTAGTATGCTGGGGTGCAGGGCTACCAAGTTTGCTCAAATAAATGACCTTGACCTTCATTCAAGGTCACATGAGTCAAATAGGTTATAATCTTCAAACAACTTCTTCTCAATAACCAAGAGGCTCAGGGACTTGATATTGGGCCTGTAGCATGCTGGGATGGAGGGCTACCAAGTTTGTTCAAATAAATGACATTGACCTTCATTCAAGGTCACAGGGGTCAAATAGAATATAATCTTCAAACGACTTCTTCTCAATAACCAAGAGGCCCAGGGACTTGATATTGGGCCTGTAGCATGCTGGGATGAAGGCTACCTAGTTTGTTCAAATAAATGATGTTGACCTTCATTCAAGGTCACAGGGGTCAAATAGGCTTTAATCTTCAAACAACTTCTTCTCAATAGCCAAGAGGCTCAGGGACTTGATATTGGGCCTGTAGCATGCTGGGATGAAGGGCTACCAAGTTTGTTCAAATAAATGACCTTAACCTTCATTCAAGGTCACAGGGGTCAAATAGGCTATAATCTTCAAACAACTTCTTCTGAATAACCAAGAGGCCCAGGGACTTGATATTGGGCCTGTAGCATGCTGGGGTGAAGGGCTACCAAGTTTGTTCTAATAAATGACCTTGACCTTCATTCAAGGTCACATTGGTCAAATAGGCTATACTCTTCAAACAACTTCTTCTGAATAACCAAGAGGCCCAGGGACTTGATATTGGGCCTGTAGCATGCTGGGTTGAAGGGCTACCAAGTTTGTTCAAATACATGACCTTGACCTTTATTCAAGGTCACATGGGTCAAATAGGTAATAATCTTCAAACGACTTCTTCTGAATAACCAAGAGCCCCAGGGACTTGATATTATGCCTGTAGTATGCTGGGGTGCAGGGCTACCAAGTTTGTTCAAATAAATGACCTTGACCTTCATTCAAGGTCACATGAGTCAAATAGGTTATAATCTTCAAACAACTTCTTCTCAATAACCAAGAGGCTCAGGGACTTGATATTGGGCCTGTAGCATGCTGGGGGAAAGGGCAATCAGGTTTGTTCAAATAAATGACATTGACCTTCATTCAAGGTCACATGGGTCAAATATACTGTTATCTTCAAACAACTTCTTCTCAATAACCAAGAGGCTCAGGGACTTGATATTGGGCCTGTAGCATGCTGGGATGGAGGGCTACCAAGTTTGTTCAAATAAATGACCTTGACCTTCATTCAAGGTCACAGGGGTCAAATAGAATATAATCTTCAAACAACTTCTTCTCAATAACCAAGAGGCCCAGGGACTTGATATTGGGCCTGTAGCATGCTGGGATGAAGGGCTACCTAGTTTGTTCAAATAAATGATGTTTACCTTCATTCAAGGTCACAGGGGTCAAATAGGCTATAATCTTCAAACAACTTCTTCTCAATAGCCAAGAGGCTCAGGGACTTGATATTGGGCCTGTAGCATGCTGGGATGAAGGGCTACCAAGTTTGTTCAAATAAATGACCTTGACCTTCATTCAAGGTCACAGGGGTCAAATAGGCTTTAATCTTCAAAAAATTTCTTCTCAATAACCAAGAGTCCCAGGGACTTGATATTGGGCCTGTAGCATGCTGGGATGAAGGACTACCAAGTTTGTTCAAATAGATGACCTTGACCTTCATTCAAGGTCACAGGGGTCAAATAGGTTATAATCTTCAAACGACTTCTTCTGAATAACCAAGAGGCCCAGGAACTTGATATTGGGCCTGTAGTATGCTGGGATGAAGGACTACCAAGTTTGTTCAAATAGATGACCCTTCTTCTCAATAACCAAGAGGCCAAGGGATTTGATATTTGGCCTGTTTGTAGCATGCTCAGAGCTAAGAGTCACCAAGATCCGATCTTAGGCCAATAGAATGCTGGAATGAAGGACTAGAAAATATATTGACATGAATAAACCTAGCTTACTCTGATATTTGAATAAAGTTGTTATCTGAATCAGCATAGTATCTGTAGAAATGACCTCAATCAACTGCAAATTTGCTGTAGAGCCAGGTGAGCGATACAGGCCCATTGGGCCTCTTGTTAAGTTTACACAGTGAATGCTGAAAATGGGAAAATTTAATAAACTGATATGGACTCTAATTCGAGGACGATAGGAAAAAATATAGGTCAAGGTAATTTATATTGGGCAGTCCAGGGGTGTACAATTCCACTATATTGACTCCTGGGGCTAGTGGTTTTAGGTCAGGGTTAGCTGCTCCATGACTCTAACCAGTCCCTCGGCTAGTGAAAATTTTTAGAATTATACACCACTGGCACTTTATAGCAGGTAACTACTGCCTTATATAAGTTAGCCCTGGGTCTTTTAGAACTTCAGTAGAAAATTCTAGAATTTTAACTATTTGACTCATGTGACCTTTAAGAAAGTTCAAGGTCATCTTTATTAGGAACCTTAACAGCATTCCACCCTAGGTAACTGCTGGTAAAATATATCAGGTCTGTTGATCTTCTAGAACTTGAGAAGATAACTGTGTTATAGGATATACTAACGATGTATACCTTATATCGCTTGAGGACGTCGTCCTTCACTGATGGCTCCCGATATCGTGTAGTGTCCTGTCCCGGTATTGAATGGTGAAGTGGGGGTTCATTTCTATATGATTTACTATGTTCAGGTGATCTTTGTCGTCTTTTGTCTTTACTGCGTCTGTTTTTACCACGGTACTGTGGGGGAGGGGGGTAATACATGGGGAAAGGGGGTCCAAACACAACTGGCTGGGGGCCACCGGGGGGCACATAGGTTGGATAGCCGTATGGTAGGGGTTGCGGCATATAATACTGAGGCTGTTGATGTTCTTCTTCATCATCACTCTCCTCACCCCAGCTGTCATAATCTACTGCAGGGCTGCACAAAGAATAAAGATGATTTAAAGTCAAACAGGTCAAAAATAAAGGCAACTGATGTAAAAAAAAAAACCAGTTGAAAGACTGCAATCTCTGGATCAGATAATTCACAAGTATTGAGGACAATTTTTCAATACAAGGTCAAATTCAAATTAGCCATTTCAGGATTAAATTAAATACACTGTAATTAATAACTGTATCACTACAAATAATCAGTGAAACAGTTTGTGTAAAGGATGTTCTAATGTATTTCGTTTTTGGTCTGATAGACTAATTTATTATTGAGATCAATTCTTATGATATTTATTTTTATCTTAAAAAATCACAATTCTAAAACTAAATCTTCCATAACCTAAATATTCATGGTTTACAACTTTAAGAGTACTATTTCTTTTATGAATGATAATATATATACGTTGACCAAACAAATACTCCATTCACCTGACAGGAACAAGTGTGCTAATTTTATTCATCTAAAAAATAGCTCTGTATGACGTCATCAAAATATGTGCTAATATCAATCAAGAAAGACAAAGACTGTGTACCTTGGTACTTACAAAATTTAAACTATTTGTCTATGTATACCATAGTATTGTAATTCAGACTTTCCACGATATAAAAGGCAAATTTACAGAAGATTTTGTTTGGTTCATCACTCCACAACCAGCCAGGGTCTTTTTAAAGCGGGTCTCCTCGTAGTAGTTGGTGACTACCTCACTGAACAACAGATAGGAAGGCCCTCGCATGCCATCCACAACAATTGGGGTGAAGTGTCTTGCCCAAGGACATAAATGCAACAGCACTGACGACCCATTTCTCAGCCTCCCGAGAAACACAAACCGACACTGGTAGGAAGTGCTGAACCACACACTTTGGATCATCACCACCTGGCTGGCAGATCTAACTGACTGAGCTATCTCAACCCTCCCCCCCTCCCTACATAATAAGGATGGAAGATCTGAACAAATGATCATGGTAATGGTATGCTCGTTTGAAATACATGTAATATTTTATACCTTTTATTTTTCTCTCGACGGTGTACAGGGGGGATAACTCCATATCTACTCCCCCTCACATGATCGTCTCGGTAACCTTCTGGTGTCCGATCATGACGATCAAGTCTGAAAAATATCAATAATCAATCAATTTTTCTCATATCATATTTGACCTAATAAGTGCATTATGTAAGTTACCTCACTGATCTGCCAATATATTTGTTTTAGTCCTTGAACCAAATTAAGAAACTTTCTGTATACATGTATGTTTCAATTAGAACTCCTCCTGTTTTCCTGAAAAAGGCGATGGAGCCTTTATAAGGGGCAGGGTGCTTATTAGGTTGAATAGGGTAGTATATGACACTGACAACAGACAATATAGACTGCATAGAGTACATATATTGTGTTACAGCATACAAATTAATGCATGTGTACCTTGGTAGGTAAGCAGGAGAGGTTGGCTTCCTGTATTTGCCGTATGGAGAATGGTCTCGGTGCACAGGGGACTCTCGAAGACGTTTAGGCGAGTCTCTATCACTTAATCGGGAACGAATCCTATTTAAACTGAAAGCAATCAATAAAATATTTAAATTATATAAATATGTAGATATATGTCACAGAAAACAATATATATACTGCATGTAACAGTAACGTTACATGTAATTTTCTATGTTCTTATAATCTAACTGAAACTTGAAAAGAACTTGTATAATGGGTATATCAATGCCAGAAATAAGTTATTTAGAGAAAATATAGAGTTTATTCTCCTATGGCATATTTTAGTAAGGCCACAAAAATGTTGCAGATATTGTTTTAACAATTTGTAGATCATCACAGGATACACAGATCAATAATCGTATCAGCTATTGATAGAATATACTATCAAAGCATTATCATTATAGGTTAAAAGACAAAAAATAAAATACACCCCATTTTAAAGATGTTTACTGAAATTAATTTTTTTTCTGCAAAGTGTAGTCTAGAGGAACTTAAGATGGCAATATATATTGGGTAAAAATTCTATGGAGAGAATTTTGTTTTCATAACATTACATCCCAATACGCTAAATTTACTTATCTCCCAATGTTAATAAAGATACATCGAGGGTGAATACAGTAATATAACGGTCCCCGTGATTTCGTGTACGCCGCACCCGGTCCCGGACCCGATCCCCGTACCAGGAATATACATATTAATTTTTTTCTCAACAATGGCTCAATGAATAAATCTCATTTTTGTCTAATAAATTCATATTATTATTTTAAAAATCTGACATTGTAAATGAAATGGAAGTTATACCTACAACTTTAGAAATCGTCGATTTACATTTTTCAGAGTGTGATTTTGTGTACGCCGCACTCAACCGTGAAAAGTTATGGTTTTTGGCTATTTATTCGTAAACAAAGGTTTACTTTTATGATATTTTTGATTCCATACATCAAGTAAACCTAGTTGTTGATACCAATATAAGTTTTAATTACAAAAACTACTTATTTCATTTCAAATCTGGCCTTTTTTGAGATCGCGGCGATGATCACGGGGTTTTTTGTTTACGCCCGGTCCCGTACCAAGGGCAGACTACTCCCAATCCACCGCCCCGTGCTAATAATATAGTTAACCTACCTACCTACATTACCTACCTACTGTAAAGTTTGAGAATTCTTCTTTTTCCTATACATACTGATTGTTTTCCTTGGAAATTTTAAAAATCTACCATTTGATATATATATTCAACAAGATTACGTCTCATACAGTTAGTATCTAATTCTAAATCCTCATTCCCGTTGAACCCATTAAAGTAAAATTCTACTAGGTCATAATTAGCAATAGCGAAAATTTCAGTCAACCCCATTTGTCTGCTGATGTACGTTAGGTAAAATCGTTTTCAAAAGTTTCCTATTTCCCCCATATGTTGATATGCTGCATTTCTAAAGACGCTGACAAATGACCCTTATGTTTAGTATTACCTATCAAACTATCAAGTACATAATAATGTATATATACTACCCAATGGTCATCACCTGTATGATGGATTTGTGCTGCTGCTGCTGTAGTTGGTATCTTTTGCAGTGCATAATTAATCCCACCTACCGTTTTTCAAAACTGGTGCGTAAACTGTATCTTGCATACCGTTTATATGGGGAAACTGTTTTTTCAGAATGTCTTTAACGTAGCACATGGTATTTCCACGGATCTTTTTATCCATTAAAATAACATATATTTTCTTTAAAACTTATATGGTACTCTTACCGTTATCCATCCAGATACGCTGTTTCGAGTGGCTTACAAAGTGACGGACTATCGTCTGAAAGATCCACTAAAATCTCACTTACCTTTGATTTGTGTCTTTTTGGCAAAGAAAGTCTTCTTCTGTTAGATTGTATCTTAAATTAGGACTAATGTTCACAACAGACTCGGTTATACTTACAGGCTCATCACTCTGGGTATCTTCTACAGACTGTCTCATACTTACTTCTTTTGAACAATCTTCTGTCTCTTCTATGATATCTGATAACCTCCTATGTGTTATAGATAATCTCGACCTAGCTTTTGTTTTTTTCGGAGTACCGATGTCTGATATATCGTGGAGAGGAGAAGCTAATGCTGATTTTATAGCAGAAACTATTGTAGTGCTTGGTGTTGAACACATAAGAACTGATTCGCCTAACTTTGTTAACTTACTGTCTGGTGCTGGAACTAAATCATTATCGCTCATTTATCTTACCCTTAATTAAATTTAGGACATCATCAGGATGACAAACTATCTTTCGAAACTGTACATCGTCAGAATCTTGATATGCTTGTATTTGTATAGATACCATATTGCACTTGGTGCATAACTATGTATAAATATTCGTAGTATACACAATATTAATTTTTTTCTCACTTTTTCACTTTTGTAATTTTCGCGAAATCTTTCACTTGTTAAATTATATTCCATCACAAAAACATCGTCCGATATAATTGATAATTAATGTATCTAGAATAAAAGTCATATATAAACATCTGGTATTAGACAAAACACGCTACTCATAAACCAGTAGTCTTAGCACGGGGTGGTGGATCGGGAGTAGTCTGCCCTTGGTACGGGACCGGGCGTAAACAAAAAACCCCGTGATCATCGCCGCGATCTCAAAAAAGGCCAGATTTGAAATGAAATAAGTAGTTTTTGTAATTAAAACTTATATTGGTATCAACAACTAGGTTTACTTGATGTATGGAATCAAAAATATCATAAAAGTAAACCTTTGTTTACGAATAAATAGCCGAAAACCATAACTTTTCACGGTTGAGTGCGGCGTACACAAAATCACACTCTGAAAAATGTAAATCGACGATTTCTAAAGTTGTAGGTATTACTTCCATTTCATTTACAATGTCAGATTTTTAAAATAATAATATGAATTTATTACACAAAAATGAGATTTATTCATTGAGCCGTTGTTGAGAAAAAAATTAATAAGAGCGAAGCTCTTCGGGCAGCAAAGCTGCCCGAGCGAAGCTCTTTACCGTTAACGTGCACGTATGTACAGTATTCTAGTCCAGCTTCGCATAACGTCGTACGGGATGGTACAGCCTGAAAATTTTCTGCCGGAAGAGAGCGTGTGCAACCCGCTCCAGTTGTCTGCAGAAACTGTATAAAAAGTCGAACGTTACGTAAATCCAGTTGTTGTGTTCATAATTCTGACTAATTATTTTTGTAAAAAATATCTCTTATAGTGTGCGAATAAAATGTAGCTCGAGTTATGGTTTCGAGGACGGAACTGGGAACATTCGGCATATTTCCGATGATTGCCGAAAATGTACCGAGATGTTGCACCCTCCATGTCGTTCCTAGGCAACGTGGTTGCTATATAAATCTAGCCAATCAGATCGCGAGGTCGATTGTCCGCCATTACCTCCGTCAATTTGTCGAACCTCAGTTGAACACCGCGAGAATACATATGTAAACAGAAAATGGTAAAAACGTGCTCGTGGGGAACTGGCAACAGTTACGGCCGATACCCTGATATATTGGAGGGCGGTGTTGTATATTCTACAATTCATGGAACGTTTTTCATGGAACCTAAAACATAAGTAAAAGCGATATAAAAATGAGCTGGAGGTGGGTGAAGGCATACAAAACCATGTCAA
Organism: Pecten maximus; assembly: GCF_902652985.1. NCBI lineage: Eukaryota > Metazoa > Mollusca > Bivalvia > Pectinida > Pectinidae > Pecten > Pecten maximus. The sequence continues at coordinate 20,726,831 of NC_047027.1, forward strand.
AACGAAAGTAGAAGCTACAAGGTAATGTCACCGCTGTGTACTGTACAGCAAGACTAGTGTAATGAAGTACATGTATGTGTAGTACATGTATTTACTGCGAAAGTTTGGAATCTTGTCTTCATGTATTGAGTCATCAACAGTGTACTTTCACTTTCTCGTGGCAAGGTTTGCCTACTGCAGTCTGATATGTATGTCTGGTGTAGTGTTAGGGCCAGAGGAAACTCGGGCTATCTGATACCATTTGAAACACACTCATCATGTATGCATGCTTTTATTACTGTTAACTTATACCACAGGGGCATGTCTAGCCTTATTTTAAAAAAATAGCCAGATATACCCATATAAAGACTTTATATATAAGTATTTCTGGCTATTTTTAAAATATATGACGAGACATGTCCATGTGGTTATATCAAATGCATTAGCTATTAATTTTCAATGGTGCCCAATACCAGTTTTAATTAAAAAATGATAATCTCTCAAATCTTACTGTATTTCTAATTCTACTATACAACACAGTATATACATCAGGTTGGTAGAGACATTAAGTTTACATCGTAGTTACCAGCTATGTTACTGTTACCAACAATATCAATGTTGCAAAATTACATCTGATTCACACTTATAACCTTATTTTCCCCTCACAGATTACTAAATGTACTGCCACATGAAATGTGTATATTACTGGAATGCCTCCATTTGGCACTAATATTTGGGATATCTAATGATAATGTGATATTTTTTAATGAAACACTTTCCTGTTGATTATCATATTGGCATTGAGTGAAAATGAAAATATTCTATAACTAAATATTTAATAAACCACATTTGAATCTATAAACCAGTCAAACATAATGATGTGACAGCTTGACTAATTGTATGGATTTGATTTTCCTTCCTCTATAATAAACACCGGTAACTACAATATAATACAAGTGAAATTTTGAAACTGTCTATTCTAATCCCTGAGTGTTATTAATCCATGACTTTATCCACCATCAGTAAACATATCTTATCCGACCCCACCCCCTGAGTATTCTAACATCCATGACCTTGCCTGATATGAATCCTGAGCTTTCTAATTTACCAATTAAAATACATGTAAAATGTATGTACATAGGTTTTCTATTTTCTTGTCTATAAAGTAAACAGCAAGCATGTCAAAAGACTTAATGTATAGGGTGGGAATAGCACATACATAGAATATATACATCCTATTTGTTGAGATAGTGTAAAGCATACTCCGGACATGTAGAAAAAATGAAAGCTTTAGCTTAAGAGTGTTGTCATTAAATGAAAAATATGAAGAAGAAAAAACATTTGTAACGGTATTGTATTTTTTCAGATACAGCTTTGGAAGTTGTGTCAGCAGCAGCTGAAATAAAGAGGCTAGAACAACAACTACATAGATATGAGCTGCTGAATTTGCACCATGAACAACAAAATACTACATCTTTCTCAAGTGTTATATTGATAGTGATATTAATCAGAAATAAAATCGATTGACATCCTGAATTGTAACTGTTGTCTAGATTTTTTATCCATCCTGGATCCACTTCTGGTTGTAACTAGACATAACATTGTCAGACCTGTATTGTACTGAACTGCACTTTATAGTTTTGATTACTATACAGGTTTGGGTATTACATATTTGAAATTACTCATTTAAGCTCACTGATTATTCTACTTTGTATCAAGGCTAATAAGGGGAAATAATCAAAGACAATTAACAGTCCAGTGTCTTGGTTATAGCTCTGTCTACATTGGAACTTAACAATTGTTCCTCTAATCAACCACAGGGACATGTCTTGTCTGATATTAAAAAAAATAGCTAGAAATACCTATATAAATTAACATATAGCTATTTCTGGCTACAAAATGTATTTATTTTTAAATAGAAGACTAGACATGCCCCTGTGAATCAAGTTTACATGTTCACCACTGGTGTTGAAGTGATGCAATTTTATGTTTATCATTACATGATCATTACACGGTGGTTTTTCTCAAAGACTGATTTCTAATTCCACATACAAGACGCATAAATTGTACACTATTCAATAATGGTTGGGCTACACTTTCTGAAGTGAAAGCAGCAGCAATTCATTTGGACATTCACATAAAAGCATGGTTGAAAGGAAGCAATGGAAATAATTGGCATGTATTCAATGTCATGCTTTTATCCTTCAACTACATGGGGCCATATACCTACAGTTGAACTGCTGTTTAGAAAACTCTCATTTTTGGTATATACAGAGATAAATGTCTGGTATATAAACACATTATATGCAATAAATCCTTCATATGTCTCTGGTAATGATCACACATGTCTGGTAATGATCACACATGTCTCTGGTAATGATCACACATGTCTCTGGTAATGATCACACATGTCTCTGGTAATGATCACACATACTGTACTATGCAAAACCAAGGGCGACAACAATTCCAAATGGTCAACCCCAAACAGAAAATTAAAAAAATGTTGGGTTTTGAAAGTCGGCACAAAGCAATGGAGATAACCAATTCACAAACATTCCTGCAAATTCATAAAATCCTTTGCATGTTGATATTGACCATAGATCTACATACTACAAAGCATTTCACAAGTTTCTGAGAAATAGCATCTTCAGAAAAGTCATTCTGGTTTCCGGTTATTATTACTTTCTCGTTATTAAACGGCGAAACGTTTATCACTATATTTTTATGTTATACATTGGCATACTAGCTAGCTTCGCTCTTTTCAGGCATTGCCTGTTTCATATTATGTATATTCCTGGTACGGGGATCGGGTCCGGGACCGGGTGCGGCGTACACGAAATCACGGGGACCTAATATAACTTTGTAACTTGTTGGCGAACTGTCACGCGTCGCTGTCAGTGACCGAAAAGTCCATGCCTATCATATTTCTGATCAATTTTACCTCTCCCTTTGATCTGTCCAATACGTCTTTCTATCGGTGGCGGAGAGTGACATCCTTATTTTACCGTGAATAACACACTTTTCCTGTCATTTTTCGTTATAAAAACATCTGGGAATGGTTGTTTACACCTGTTGATTGGTTTCATTCGCCATTTTATACATGAGCGACATCTAGCGTTATTTCAAGGCAAACTAAATGGGAGATAATTGGAAGAAAAAATCAAAGTACTGGAAGTACCGTAGCGCTAAAACTTGTGCAATTTCATCAGTTGACAATGTTTTACAAGTCATTTTTCTGTTGGAATTGTATCACAAGCAGGATTTCCTTAATTTTTGAGCGAGTCAATATTCATATATTTTAAAAGCGCGTTGCGTGCTCATCTCTCAAAGGCGGTGACAATAGTTTTTTTTAAACGGGTTTCACTTGTCATTCGCTAGCATTTGCAGAGAAAAATACCTCAGATCACAAGAAATTATCCAATCATAATCATGAATGAAGGTATGTCATGAAGGGAAGCGTTCAATGGTCATCTACGAAATTACTACCAGGAATGAAAGATCTTTATTATCTGTATCATACTGTGTGTGAGTATTAAACTATAATCCTTTAATATGAAAGCATATGAATATTATCCATGATGAAAGTGATACATTTGAACCAACAAAATGGAATTTTTAATACCATATCCGAATTGATCATTGAACTTCAAACCTGCAAACCTTCAAACCTTGTGTCTTAAGTGATATACTTGATGTGAATTTTATCTACAACGTGTCAACTATGTTTTGTTCGGTTGCTTAAACTAGTACGTCGATCGTTATAGGAAATTCTTAGGAAACTAATTAAATGTTTATGTATATATTGTTGCTGCTAAAATACGGTACCAATTGTTGTTCTTAACTTTACAAATGTATTCTAGCTTCGTCCCTGGATTCAAGCCTTAACTTTCTCACCTAGCCCTTACTATTTCTATTTCTTTAACTTTCCCCCTCCTTCTACCCCCAAAACTATATGATTGGTCTTGAACAATATAGATGCTCGATTGGCATTTGGAGCTTCAGAAAAAAAGTAAAATACATACAAAGTACCGATCTACTCTCCATCGCACACATATGCACATGTTGTTAGTTACGATGTCTTTCTTTTGCTTTGTCTGTGCTACCTACCTTCCATAATACTTCTATGTGGTGACATTCATACAAATCCTGGTCCCAGTAAGTTTGATGACCTCTCGATGTCATGTAAACGCCCGAAGTATTCTTGCCTCAACGAATGACAATAACCATCATCACTATAAGCTAGACGAGATAGAAAGTATACTCTGTAACCAGTTAATGTACGACATCATTGCTGTCAGTGAGACATGGTTATGTCCAGAGCTAAATGATTCCATCATTCTTCTTCCTGGCTATATTCTTTTTCGAAATTATAGAAATAGGCATGGCGGTGGTGTGGCAATTTACATTCGCGAAGCCATTACTAGTAAACGGCGCTTAGATCTTGAGTCGCCTAACATCCCATCCGTTCTTTGGAACATTTTACAGACCACCTAATCAAGATGCCCAAACTAAAACTTCTTTTCTAACTTACTTATCTGATAATCTCCAAGCCATGCAGTCTGAAAATCCTTTAAATATCGCCCTTGGCGATTTTAACGATAGATGTTCATCATGGGATGACCGCCACAGTAACAGTGAACTAGGAAAACGTCTTTTTAATATTACCCATCAAAATAACATGCACCAACTAATAGACCTACCAACTCACATCACGGACACCTCTGCTTACATTCTTGCTCTAATTTTTGTTGATAAAACACAGTTTGTCGTAAATCAAAGAGTAAGTTCCCCACTTTGTAATCTTGATCATTGTACTATACACTGTAAACTAAAGTATAAAGTACCTAAACAACAATCCTATCAAAGAACTACATGGGATTACAAAACAGCGGATCTTGTAGGCCTTTACAATGCTTTTACCACTGCTCACATTGACATATTTTTGGCTTATTCGATTACATAGAAGACATCATAGCAAATGTAAATAAATTTATCCTCGATACATGTAAATCCTTTATTTATCTTATGCAAAAATGTAATCGTTCGTCACCATGACAAACCTTGGTTAACAAACGAGGTCAGGAGAGCATTGAAAACTAGGGATAGGTGTTTGAAATCATTTCAGCGTACTAAAAACGAGTATGACAAGCTAAGATACCAAGTAGCCCGTAGGGAAGCAAATCGCCTAAAACGAGACGCCTTAAAACGATAACAAGAATTCACTATCCATACACTAACGAACATAAACACTAATACAAAAAAAAATCTGGTCTATCACCAAATCACTTCTAGGGAAAAAGTATGATCATCTAATCCCTCCTCTTACTGAAAACAACCAAATTATTAACGACGATAAAAATAAAGCAGAATTATTCAACAAGTATTTCTCCGATCAATGTACAATTAATGATAATGTCGACAAACCAGTTCTACCTACCATAGATGCAAATGTTAATTTGCCATCTATCCCTGATATTCAAACTAGTCCAGAGGAAGTATGTAAAATATTGAGGTCACTTAACACAAGCAAATCCACTGGGCCTGACGGCATAGGAAATTTTATTATAAAACATTGTGCAGAATCCCTTTGTCATATATGGGCGCATGGGCGCATATATTTAATCTGTCTCGAAGGTTAGGATGCTTTTCAGGCATATGGAAAACGGCCCAAGTGTGTCAAACCATACAAAGAATAATGAGTAGCAAAAAAGATGAAAAAAATTACCGTCCTATATCTCTGCTTTTAAATATATTAAAATGTCTCGAAAAAAATTGTCTACAAACGCATTTATGAATTTCTTGTCGCAAATAATATCCTTATAAAAGAAAACTCTGGTTAAAAAAAAAAAAAAAAAAACACGACTCTACCGTTAACCAATGACTTAAAATTATTCATAAAATTTATAAAAGCATTAACGATGGGAAAGAAGTCTGTACTGTATATTCTTAGATGTTTCGAAGGTTTTTGATAAGGTATGGCACGAAGGATTAATATACAAACTAGAAAACGTTGGTATCAGAGGAAATCTACTTCAATGGCTTAAAAGTTATCTTACTAACAGAAATCAATTTGTTGTTTTAAATGGCCAATCTTCAGAACGCATGTACATCAATGCGGGTGTCCGTCCAGGCTCCATACTGGGCCCTCTTTTATTTCTAATATATGTTAAAGATATCAATATTAGAATTCTTTTATTTTTTCATTCATTTGCAGATGACACATCTCTCTCTTCTGAAATTAATAACCGTGGCTCTATCGACAATTTAAAATAACGACCTATCTATTCTACCCCGATATTACGCTCAATAATGTTCCAATTCAACACTTCAACACGCATAAACACCTTGGCATATCATTATCTGGAAACTTGAGCTGGCATGTGCATATATCTGACATTGTTGCTAGGGCAAATAAAATACTAAACATGTTACAGTCATTAGCATACTTAATCCCTCGGGCGGTTTAGAGAAACTATATAAATCATTGGTTAGGTCTATTCTAGAATATGGCAGTATACTCTTTGATAATTGCAACCAATACGAATCCGACCTTATTGAAAGTATCCAGCGAAGGGCAGCTCTAATTTGCACAGGAGGGTATAAAGTATATACTAAATATACTAAACTTCTATCTGAACTAGGTTGGGAGTTACTAAGTGACAGAAGGAAAAAATTCTCGATTAAAAATTATTTTCAAAATCAAACAAAATATGGATCTTTCATATTTGGAATCCATCTGTCCACTTCTTTGTCATCGCACACAAAATTACAACTTCAGAAATTCAACACACTTCTACCTATTTCTTCCAGAAAGTCGTTCTATCATCAATCTTTCTTTCCCAGAACTATAAGAGACTGGAACAACCTACCTGAACATATTCGGAACAAACCAACGCTTGAATCTTTTTCACAAGCCCTATCACAACTCTCTACTCCAGTTTCAAATGATTTATATATTTATGGCCATGGGAAAGAAAAAATCAATCATTGTAGACTAAGTATGGGCCTTAGCGCCCTGAGCAAACAAAGATTCTTATACCGATTAACACTCAATAAATATTGTGACCACTATACAGATTCCCCCGAAGGCGAAAAACATTTCTTTTTGATCTGTCCAAAATATAACAACTTGTGTATAAAATTGTTATGAAAAACTTGCAACGAATTGGCTCCAAATGTAAATCCAGATCTCAATGTAAATCTTAAGCATAACATCCTTTTAAATATTATATTGCATTGCTCCGACAACAATACCGATTCCTCAAACAAAAACATTTTTGACCTTGTATTTGAGTATATTGTTGATTCAAAAAGGTTCTAATTTCATCTTATGAACCCCCCCCCCCCCCCCTCCAACACACACACCTCTTTCACTTTCTTTGCTTTAAATCTTTCCCTCTATCCTCATCCTTCCTCTCCACCTCAACTTCTTTAAGTTATAGAATGTATGTGTGAGAGAGCGTGTGTTATTATTTACGTCTTGTACATACTGTATTGTTTTATGTGTTGAGGAGAGCATCTCGTAGCCCTAGGGCTGTTTGTGATCCTCATTAAATAAATAAAGAATTAGAACAAAGATCTTTCGTATGAAGAACGATTGTGTCGCCTAAAACTCCCATCGTTACTTTATCGTCGTAACAGAGGCAACATTATTGAAATTTTCAAAATCTTGAAGGGAGGTTATGAGTCAACAGCATCACACGGATTTTGCCAATAGAGCAAGAGAGAAGGACCTGGGGACAACAACTCGGCCTTGAAAAATTAAGAAGTAGACTGGACATAAGGAAATATTCGTTCACTCAAAGAATTGTGGACAGCTGGATCTCTTTTCAGAAATATGTAGTTCAAGCACCAAATTTGAAAAGTTTCTAAAACCGTTTGGACAAATTTTGGAGTTACGCTCACAACATAAGCACTGATATACATTGTACCTCGGTTAAAATATTATATAGACTACGATTTGAATATAGATGCAATTGTGCCTGCGTTCAGAATATACTAAGTTATATTATGTAAATATAGGTATCCGGTATGTACGGTTCCAATTATCTTTTTAATTTCATTGAACGACATGCTACACATACATTTGTAAGTGGTAAGTGGTAAGAAAGAATAATATTTTTAGAAAGAAAACAAAGACGAATATTAGTTTGATATTGTTATTATATTTAATTCAGATCAAATATACAATAAAAGTGACAATATATGGCATGTTTAATAGCCCTGTGTTCATCCTATGAAATACAATAAATTAATGATGTAGCATAATGTTGAGCACATATTTACTATTTTTAACAATATGAAAACAAAAATTGAAACAAAAGAATGACTTTATTTCTATATAGTTTGTTGTAGTCATCAGTTGATAGTTAACATACAAAAGCATTATACATATCATATGTTTATTATGGAATTAAAAACTCTTTAACTGAAACTTTGAAAAATTAAGAAATGAAACTTATTTAATTGTCAGACAAAAATTTACTAAAATACAATTTGGTACCAATTATTAGTCTTGCTATACATAAAGAGTTAAAGACACTGATTCATCAAGTTTAGTTATCCATCATCAACATATAACATTCTAAACCAAATTAGGATACTGATTCATCAAGTTTAGTTATCCATCATCAACATATAACATTCTAAACCAAATTAGGATAGTTGAACATACAAGTGTAGTTTGTATAACAAATACACTAATGATAATAAATGATCAAGATTTAACAACACAGCAAAACATAACAAGAGGTCTATGGGCCTTAACGGTCACCTGAGTTTGGAAATATTTCTGTCAATTTTAACCTTTTGATCCGCCCATCAGCCCTGGGTCGCAGTAAGGGTCATCATCAATCTAATTAAAATCTAGATGGTCATTATCACTACGTTACAATCTAACAACATCCCATAAGGGGTCACGTCAGGATGACCTTTTGGATTAGCCAATCAAATGACTACTTCCAGAATCTTGGAAGTGAATTTTATATGTCCGAATTAGCATGACTAGAGTGCATAGCTTGTATAATCTGTCAATTTGTTTCAAGTCATTTCGTCCCATAAAGCATATAGCTATATACTGTGCCGAAATGGTTTGCTTCAGATGCATGATGTGACGAAATGTGTTGCTTCGATGACATCGACAAAATGCCAATTCGCCCTGAAAGTTAAATACACACATTTCAGAGGTCATCCAGAACGTGACCCCTTATGGGATGTTGTTAGATGTTCATGTAACGTAGTGATAATGACCATCTAGATTTTAATTAGATTGCGACGACTTGATAGTTTAGTTGTGGCTTCCATTGTATGTCTCACAGGGGTAAGTGTTATGTTCTGTACCTGCAATATAAAACTCATTAGTAAATATGTTATTATGATACAGCAGAAACGCATTATGAATGAAAATGTACTTTTACTGAGAGAAGTAATTTTTAAATAGTTTTGCAATTCGTCATATTTTACATAGCAATGATTTCTATGGTCAAGAGAGTATTCTTGATCTACGAAATCTCCGTTAGATTTCCAGTTGGTGAGACAGGATAAGTTGATGTGGCAGAGTCAGTTTGTTAAACAAGGTCACTTGGTGATACAGTCAGTTGATGAGACTGATAAGGCAGAGTCAGTTGATGAGAATTAGAGTAATACACTATCAGTCTTTGTAATGAATCACCCAACTAATTACTACAACCATAATTTTTGCATCTAGTTTGGTTCAAGATAATATTTATTTAGTTATACATGTACGTTCAAATGATTAAACAATACTTCACAATAGAAAATCACAAAATGTAGTTTCCTGTTTCCAAACATATTCACTTATAGCCGAGCAGCTACAGGATGCAAGAATGTATATCAAGACGAGACTTAGAATTACGAAACAATTTGGCTCTAATTTACCTAGCTCTCACTTTGTTTTAAAATGTGGTAATATCTTGATTTTTTTATTTCCTTAGATTCGTAATTTCCAAATTAAGGCCATAACAGAAATTCAATGATAAAAAAATCACAACATCAACCTAACATCACAGATTACTGGATCAAAAATAAAGTAGCACAAATTAAAGGTCATACAAACATAATGTTCCTGCACCATATCAATCGACTTAAGAGAGATGTGGGTGTAATGCAAATAGAGCAAGAAGTAAATAATTTTTTTTTAAAATATACATTGTAAATGTTGAAGCAGCATCTAACACACCAATGCAACATTTATGAAATAATGACTAGGAAGCAGTAGCAATAACTAATAAATCAACTAGGACTGAAATTAAATGCAAAAATCACAAAACGAAGGCTGATTTAAGACACTGGCAGATAGTGTCATAACATATGTTACAGCTGCATAGCGAGCATTCACAAGCTGTATCCAGAAGACAGGAAGTCATTCAGACTTACGTATGTGGGTAGGTGGACTGTTTCACATCCGGACCGCCTCGAATCGAAATTACTTGTCATAAATAGCTGACTTGACATCTGAAATTTCAAAATGTAGTATATCCGAGGTATTGTGTGGACTTATACAATGTACCATTAAAGATCTAAAACTTCCCATATCCACGCTTCTTAGTCTTTTAACATGAAAAGAATAATTGTTTCTTTCCAAAAAGCATATGTAAATGACTGTCCCCTATCTTCTCTAATTCCCAAGCTTGTTCTATACAGTAAAAGTGTCAGTTGTTAAAATCTTAATAAATATCAGACCTAACAATGGTAATTCTCTTAATCAGGTAACAGCCGATTCCCTTTTAGAATACAAAGTCAGTTTGAATTTTGTCAAATTGAAATAACATGCAATGTTAAATATCAGTAATTTAACAGAACATTCACATTTAATTTATCGGTTGCCATAGTTAAATAAAGGAATTAAACAACTTGATTTTTTATGCGGGATGTGTGTATCCTATTGCAGTTGAACCAATTCATCAATTACTACCTTTCTTTTTACAGTGTGTTCTAATAGCTGACATTGTTATTACTGGTAAAAGAGAGAGTCATCTGGTGTCCTCTCTATCATCAGCTCAATGTCACCGATCCCTCCCTTCCTCTATGACAAATTCGCTGGAATATGTTGCTGTTATAGTTAGGGACAAGATCCATTGATGAACAGTCTTGTTGATATATGCCCGCTGGTTTTCCACCAATAGGATGTCAGTCGGACGCCTGGACGTCAGTCTTTCAGGAGAAGCAGCATAGTAGCCTGTAACCCAAAGCCTTTCCTGAATACTGTCAAGAAAGAATTCAAGTTAGATCATATAATGAACATAGTTAAGCATGAAGGATCATCTTAAGAACTCTTCAAAGAACAGGCACAACACTCACGGATTGGTAATTTTCAATACTCATATGATCGTTTTACTAAACAACAGGTGTACATGAGACTACTTTAATCTATCGCGGAATTGTTTTTTCTGCTTTACACAAATTTATTTATTTGTAAGTGGCAATCACTGAAATTCAGGCCTTGCTTTAAGAATCTTGTCAGGTAAGCTATCTTTTCATAACATTAGAGGTATATGTTTGGTTTGTTTAACGTCTTATCAACATCAAAGGTCATTTAAGGACGACCTCCCAGGCGTGCGATATGCGTATGTGTATTTAGAGAGCACCGTAGCTATATTGGTGGCCTGAAAGAGAAAATATATATGTCCTCTGGTTCTTTTTGATAGTATGAATACTGGCGTAATTTGAAAATTCAAAGACCCAGTACCAGTACCCAGTATTGGGTGAATCATATCATGTCGAATTTCGTAAAAATCACATCTAGACCAGCAATAACGCTTCCTCTGAAAAAGATCATCGCCCACCCAGACTACGAGGTCTTTCTCTAGTTTCGGTATGACACTGAGGCAAGCACGTAAGCAGCATGAACACTCCTATATCTTTGCGCAAATTTGCCATGATGAATCGCTCACAGGGGGAAACAACCCAGCAGGACAGAGGTTCTTTAGGTAAACATGTCATCATTCCTTGTTGGTTGATTAATATATATGCATATATTATGAACAATATGTTTTGGTTGGTAAGTATACATATGAGCAGACTTTCTTTGAGGTGTTGACAACCGATTTTTACCCAAAGTATAGCCGAACCAACCTCCTCACTGTTTACCACTTCGGTTGTAGATTGTAGTGTAGACGAAAAAGAATGACGACTTAATTACAATCTCGTACACTTAACATCTCAATGTACATGTAGGTGACAGTGTTATCACCGAAACGTCACACTTAATTCATACTGGTTGTGACATACCGAAGTCCATTCTCATTAATTAGATGCATTTTTATTAATACGCACATACGTATTCCTATTCCTAAACTATTATATTCATGATGTAGTAGGAGTCAGTAAGTCCTACAGTGCAACTATCTAAAACCGAGCATTTCTTACACCGAAAAAGCAAAACAAAAACCGTTATAAAAAGAAAATAACATACTACATCAGCTTATTTAGCAAAGAACAGATATATTTGTTGGAGAATTTTTCTTTTCTGTAAATCTTTTCTTTTAATTACATGAGAATATTTATGCGTGTAAAGGATTTAATGGTTATGCCATCAATTTGTTTCCAGTCCCCGCTGTTAGAAAAGGTGACATGAAGGTTTTTGTTTTATTTGTGGATAGCGTATAGTCCGGTCAGAATGACCTGTCGTGTTGAACTTTGACTAGCATATTGATTTTAGACGAGTCGATAATCATTTAGGGAAATACGTTCATTGTATATGTATATATAAATGATGTGCAAGACCATTCTCATCGACGAATCAATCGTGTGGGCTAAGTGGTACGTTACCGGTACTGGTGACAGTGTTATGGGTTCTAATCCCGTAGGGTATTTTCCCCATTATAAGATATTTTTGTTTGCTTATTGTTGAAAATGTATCAGTAAATATTTTGTTTTTATATCTTTATTTTATTTTTTTTATTCTACATTAATTTTATGTCAAACTTCTTGCAACTTGACTATTTGACTTAACTATCGATATATCAGACAACGTTCAATGATAAACCCAAATGACCGAAAACATTCCGTTTTTTTTATAATCAAAATATGTTAATACGCTCCTTGACTAGCCAATGTACCACAATATACTAATCAACGACCATATCTGTTTTGTTTTTTATTTTGCCTGTGTGTATAGTCAAATTGAGCGTGTGACACAGACAAGACTCAGTAAGGTTGATTATATAGCATAGTTTTGTTATGTTTTCCACTCTTCGCTATTCAAAATGGTTGAAGCTATCCACAAATTGGATCGCATACTTTGAACATTCCTCAAAAAGGTCCACGTAACAGATCATTCTTTTCTGACTTTATCCTATTGCAAGAATATGATAATATAAAAATAATCATCCGTCGTCGGCAGGATTCGAACCTGCGCGGGGAGACCCCAATAGATTTCTAGTCTATCGCCTTAACCACTCGGCCACGACGACTTGGTATCTTAATTTTAGCTTATATCCCGGCCGTTATATGTAAATAATTTACAAAAAGGTAACATAATATAAATGAAATGTTATGCCACTGAAAAAAAGCATTACGAAACAAAATGTACTTTTATTGAAATAAAAGATCTATTTAATGGTTGTTACAAATGTAAAATATATAGATAGCTAGACATTGGGTTTATGTACTATGGCATTTTCACATGTACTACCTATCTGATGAATTTCACGAGCGTGCAATCTTTTTTATTTACATTTAATAGAGTAAAAAATAAGTCCGTTTCTGGATACTGTTAACTACTCCACCAGGCCCAAGTTTTATCAGTAGTCTTTAAAGGAAATTCCTCATGAAAGAATTATAGAATTAAAGTTCCTTCAGTAAAACAATTTCCTTCAACAAATAATGTTTTTCTATGTTAAATTTCAAATAAAAATTTCCCATGCATAAGGAAATTTGATGAGACAGGGTCAGTTCGTGAGAATCAGAGTCATAGACTATCAAAGCTTTTGTAAAGAATCACCCGTCTAATTACTAGTGCCAGCTTACTTGCAACTATTTCGGTGTAAAACACTATTTGTTTAACTATGTATATACAAATGATTGAAGAATACTTCACAATAGAAATCACAAAACGTACTCAATGTACCTATTTTAATCAGTTTCCTGGTTCCGAACATATTCACACAAGGCCGAGCAGCTACACGATACAAGCATAAATCTTTAGACGAGTCTTAGAATTACGAAACAGTTTGGTTCTGATTAATCCCACTTTGTTTTGAAAGCTGATCATATCTGGTGTTTTTTGTACTTTCTTTAGAGTGAAGATTAACGTTGACTTCAGTCTTGTATAGCTATTTTTACGACTATAACAGAAATTCAATAATAAAAACAAATTACAATAGAGTCCTACATTACAGAATGAAAAATAAAGTAGCACAAATTAAAGGTCATACAAACATAATATTCCTGCAGCATATCAATCGCCTAGGGAGATATGTGGGTGTAAAGCAAATATAGCAAATTGATTCAAGATCAATGCAGATAATATCATAACATATCACATATGTTTCAGCCGTATATCGAGCCGTCCCAGGTGTTAAATAGTCTCCGGAAGATAGGACGTTATTTAGACTTACTTACGTGGGTAGGGAGACTGTTTCACATCAACGATAGTATATTGTTTGGCCCTAAATGACCCTGGTTGTCAATGGGCCGTAAAACATAAACAAACAAACAAACTGTTTCACATCTGGACCAACTTGAATCGTAATTATTTCTCAAACCAAGCTGTCTTGACATTCGCTAAGCAGTGTAATTATAATCAAAAATATTTAAATTCACAAAACCGAGGTGTTGTGTGGACTGATACCATTTAGGTCATAAGACTCCGATAACTATACCCTTTAGTCTTTTAACATGAACAGAATAAAATGATTGGTTTGGTTTGGTTTGCTTTATTTTGCTTAACGTCCTATTAACAACCAATGTCATTTAAGGACGGTCTCCTGTGCGTGCGACATGCATGCGTGTGGTGAGTGCGTATGTGTGTTTTGGGAGGCTGCGAATAAAATGATGAACAGTCGATAGGCCCGATATTTTCCATCAACCGTCCATGGGAAAGTTATTGGGACGCCTATAAAAATGGTAGTTGCTACTCCTGCTTAGCGTTCAGTCTTATGGAAGTTGTTTGGACGACTGGTCTGCCGTTGCCATTATAATGTGACAAGGTGGAGTGTCCTGCTTGGTGTTTATCTCCTTATGATAGCGGAGAACTGATGCTTCAGTGAGGTAGCACTGTAAAGTCAGCATCAGTTCTCCGCTATCATAAGGAGACAAACACAAACATACCGCAGCCTCCCAAAACACGCATGCATGTCGCACACATGGGAGGCCGCCCTTTAAATGACCATAGCTGTTGATTGGAAATCAAACAATACTAAAATCCAACTGCTTATAAACAGTTACATGAGCCTTCTTTAATATATTAGGGAATTAGGAATTTTCTGCTATACAGAAATAACAAATGTGTGAGTGGCAATGACATATATTTAAATTACTTTCTGAATCTTGTCAGGTTAGTCATCTTTTTTGTAACAATACTATCGGAGAAAAATAATATACGTCCTCTGATTATTTTTGATATTATGAATACTGGGGGGATTTAAAAATCAAAAGACCCAATATCACTGGCAACATTCACGATGTATTTCAAAATTTTGAAAATATAGTTTTAATTTTTTTTTCTCAAACTAGAGAATGGTCATTGATTACATTGTCATCCTAACACCAGTCAGAACAACTTTTGTTTATTTTGTGAACAGAAAAGACGTAATCGTTAGCGACACCCCTTAGCATGCATTAGTTTGACAGGTTAACATTATCGGTGTCTTCATAAACATGGACAGTTCGGAATAGTTCAGAGGAAATTTAATTTCTAAAATCCTCATATGCTGTCATATTCAACCTTGCGTTTTGGAGGTTTGAGGACAGCACCTTTAACTACTTAACCAGTATAATTGTACTGTCAATCGTTAATGCAACTGCTGAAATTGATTGCATTATGACATAAAGTGGATATGTCAGTTAACATTACATCTAACAGGCACGTACGGTTTGCTGCCCTTGACAAACCATGCAAATGAGCTTATTGTAATATTGGGTCAAACACGTCGCAAATGGCAGACAGCAGCCTGTCCCTTGTTGCGTGAATCATGTCATGTCGAATTTCGTAGAAATCGTATCTAGACTAAAACTAGGAGGTTCATCAGCGCCTATGAAGCAGTCTCTATCATGCTACACTCTTTTAAAATAATATCGATATCACACTTTTCCAAATTATCGAGTCGCCTTATTGGAAGTTCGGATCGAGCGAAGGTGAGCAGGTACCCACCATGAGCATTCCTATATCTCCTATATCGCAAATCTGTCATGATGAGCCTCTGACAAAGGGAAAGAGCTGAGCATGACAGATGTCCTATAGGTAAACATGCAAGACGAACGTCTTTGTTTGAGGTGTTGACAACCGATTTATAAACCGATTTGTAAAAGCGTTACCGAATCGACCTCCACACTGTTTACCGTCTCGGTATACGGGCGACATTCTATTTATCTGTATACCGTATATAATTTCGCTTATTATTTCACAAGGCTGTCACCGGGACTCTGAGCTTCTTATGGTACACAATAATGAACAATTATTTCATTGCCGAACATTTCAGGTTTTTTGTTTTTCGATATGGTCGGTTTTTGAATGTTGTACTGTACTGACTAATCCTGGCGTGCTTTTAGTTACAGTTATTTCATTGCGAAATAGTTTTTTCTCGGTATTAAGAAACCTTTAGGACTTCTGACTCCTGCTAAAGTATGTCATGGATGTAATGGTTTAGAAATATGAATACGTATGTGCGTATCATTAAGAATTGCATATAATTATTGTGAATGGACTTCGGTATGTCACACCTAGTATGATTTAAGTGTGACGTTTCGGTGATAACATTGTCACCTACATGTACATTGAGATGTTAAGTGTACCAGATTGTAATCATGTCGACATTCTCTTTCGTCTACACTACAACCTAATATTTACATTCTGTGTTGCCTTTGCCTATATGCCGTTAGTAAATCAAATTGTATTTATGAGACTGTATACTACAATTTACACTGCCCTGCAGGTAGGGCGTAAGAATTGTACCTGCTGCCCCCATTGCATGATCGTAAGAGGCGACTAAATTTGGGATCTTATCTTTTCTCTTCTTTCTGAACATCTTTATTCTTCCTAATGTCTCCCTTGACAATGCCTCACTTTTGGCCTTTAGTTGAGCGTTCGCCTCTGTGAGGAAGGCTTTGGGTTCTGTCCCCTAGCCGAGACATACCAGAGTCTCTAAAAATGGTAGTTGCTGCTCCTGCTTAGCGCTCAGCATACAAGGAGTGGGACGACTGGTTCGCCCGTTGTCAGTATAATGTGACCGGGTGGGGTGTGCTGCTGGGTGTCTTCGGCAGTATGCTTCAGTGAGGTAGCACTATAAATCGGCAAAAGTTCCGGCCTATCACAAGGAGACCTAACACGAACATACCGCAGCCTCCCAAAACACACATACGCACTCACCACACGCATTCATGTCGCACATTCGGGAGGCCGTCCTTAAATGACCTTAGCTGTTAATAGGACGTTAAACAAAATAAACCAAACCAAACCAAACTACAATTTACAGTGATGAGGTCAGTGTAGGAATACAGCTTAAGGTGTTGCAGGTCAAAACAAAGTCGCCAGCTACTTTCAGGCTAGAGAGCTTTTAAATGCCAGCATTTATATATATAATCCAAACACAAAAATTAAGCAACTTCACAAGTTCTGAGAGTGCTTCATAATTAAAACATAATGTAGTCAACACAAAATAACTGTAAGCGCCGTTCTTGATCTTGAAATAATCAAATTGTCAATGTCGTCCTACTCAAAGGGACTAGTTTCCGAATTTTTAGAAATGCAAGACACAACATTAAAGGTCCAGTATTTGTAAAAAAAAAATATCTTATAAAGAATCGGGAGTATTGACATGGTTTCCGTTTGTGTATGTATACTGGCTTTTAGTTATGTGGTTATTCACTGATGTCAAAGGCTAGCCTACCTTACACAATCTTGCCCCGGTGAAGTTGAAAATCGTCTGCTAAGATGTGACCGGTTAGACTGGAATCTGTTTCGAACGTAATATCATTGGAATTGTTTTTACCTACTGTGAAGACGACTTTCATTAGAATTTAAGAACTGATATTCTGA
The DNA here is from genome assembly GCF_902652985.1 of Pecten maximus. Lineage (NCBI taxonomy): Eukaryota > Metazoa > Mollusca > Bivalvia > Pectinida > Pectinidae > Pecten > Pecten maximus. The sequence goes on from NC_047027.1 coordinate 20,745,027, forward strand.
AAATAACGCAAATACAGTTGATAGAAACAATGTTTCTGAGAAATCGAGTCTGTCCTGTGCAATACCCGTTCAAACTCCATCACTTCTTTACGTTAACCGTAAAGCATTGCGCCGAAAAACGGCTTGGATTTTTAAACAATCAGAGAGTATGCAATTGTGAATAATTTGACGATATCTACAAACGTATATGAAATAGAAAATAAAGCCAAATTTGTGCAAAACCAATGTATGTGTTTGCTATTAATAACGACAGGAGGGACAATATTATACTTTCTGGAAATTTTGGCTGTTCCGGTATTTTTATATACACTGTATCTATATCGACTGTATACTACCATTTGGAACTGTTACCGAATGGTAGTATACAGTCGATATGAATACAATTTTCTGTCACCCAAATTGTATTCATATCGACTGTATACTACCATTTGGTAACAGTTCAATGCTTATATTTACATGTATAAAGATTTTTTATTTACTGTAGGTTATGACGCGTTTAAATTGCCACTTACCCTATCACTGACGTCATCAAGTTCAAATACCGGAACAGCCGAAATTTCCAGAAGGTATAAAATAGTCCCTCGTGTCGTCATTTATAACAAACACCGCAAATAGTTTTTGAACACATTTTATTTTATCTTAGGGCAAAACGTCTATTAATACGTCAAATTATCAATCTAATTGAAATCTAGATGGTCATTATCACTACGTTACATGAACTTGAGAATGTACGCCTCGAAAGAAGTTTCCTTGTGTACCAAATTTCGTGAGTATGTGGAGATTCAACCGCGTTTCTCCTGTATTGGGTAAAGAGAGCACATGGCCCGTCAGCTGTGTCAGATTTTGACAGTAACAACTTCAACATAGTGACTGGACAACTTGCTGTACCAGTACTGTACATTCTTTTATCAGATTGAGCTTCCGCCCTGGTAATTTTGTTGTTGTGTTGAATGGTTGATTGTGACATACTCGCCATCCTGTGTTTCATTTTTGTGAGAATTGAAAGAATTTGTGGATAACTGGTGATGGAATTCCATGCCGCGTGTGACGAAGTGGACGCTAAGATTAAACCATACATTTTGTCGGAGAATAACAGGGTTGTTTGCGCCTTTCGCCAGGTGGATATTTTTTCAATGTGTTCTTTTTCAATGATAGTTTTATGATTAGTAGGTTTTAATGTGCCACTTCGTGCGCGCTGTTGTAACAGGCCGTCTAATACCCCGTTAGCATGTTTGAATTGCTTGTCTCTTATATGTCTATGTCTCTATGTATATCAGTCAAATGTCTGTTTATTGCCCCCCGAATGTTTATAAGTGTGTTCTTGTGATATTGCTTGTTCTCTGGGTGTTTGGGTCTCGCTTCAGCATAGAATTGTTGGAGGGCTTCCGCTAAATTGTTCACATCGATAACGGCCAAGTCCATGGGATGACCCCTGACCTCAACATTCCAGTCTAGAAAAAAAACAAAAAAACATTGAGTTATTTGCCCTTGTCCACACGTTTATACTGAATCTGACCTAGGCTAAGCCGCTTACTTTACTGTATAAAGCTGAAACGATGTGATAGTTCGTGAAATAAATTGAACTTTCCGTCTGTTTTAGCTAGAGGCACTCTCAATTACACGGCATATTGTTGACTTCAAATAGATCTAGCCTACATACCTTGAAAGACTTTCATCCCCATGTTGTGTTCTTTTTTGTGTTGTTTGACTGGCTCTCTTGGAACATGTTTTCGATCTCTTCGACTGATGATTTATGGAATCTGGCAGACGTTGGTATACACGGCGTTTCCGGCGGTGCTAGCTCATCAAATGACGCATTTTGCAAGCTATTTTGCATCTCCTTAATATGAATTTCATTCAAAACATTCGAGGCTGAATTTTCTGCTTGTGCAAGATGCTCTACAGTGCAGTGCCATAAGTGAGTAGCCACTTCTACGCGACGTCATTTTGCAGTGTCAAGTAGATGGCTTTGTATTTTCGACGTTTTTTCAATAAAATAGCAAAAATAATGTAACTTACTTGCTAATATTTGGTAATACAACCCTTTGCTTTAATAACTGCCTGTATTCTCTTTGGAATTGATTCATATAATGCCTGTATTCTTGTCTGGTCCAGCTGATTCCAAATTTCAGAAACGACCCTCACCAGATCTGCCTTTGACCTAATGTCATTCAGTCTGTTTGTTAGTTTAATTTTTAGTAATCTCCATAGATTTTCTATTATGTTGATGTCTGGGGACTGTACTGGCCAAGGAATTGTTTCAATATTATGTCCCGTTTTCCACCGGCAGGTCTGTCTTGACACATGGACGGGACAGTTGTCCTCTTGTAATATCCAATAAGAATTTCCAAACATTTTCGCAACAACTGGCCACAAATGTGTACCTAAAACATTTATATATTTCTCAGAATTAATATTACCCTCCACTGGGGTCAATACCCCCACTCCTTGAAAAGTTATATAACCCCAAAACATGACCGAGATATTTGATCGTGGCGAATGAGCACTATACTGACCAAGGCATTCCGGTTTCCATGTCTCGTCGCGTTTTCTCCAGACATATACGTTTCTATCCTGACCTAAGAAATCTTTGTTTCATCCGTAAAAATGATATTTTTCCAATTTTGTTCAACTCTCCATGTCCGATGATCTCGACACCGACACGTCGTTCACGGTTCACCTTTGAAATAGTAGTACGCTTCCTAACAGCGCATCTTTTATAACCCAAATCACTGAGTCTTCTCTTTAAAGTTCTCTCAGATACTTCAGTGGGGTTTAACTCATTAAATGATGCCAATAAATCCGGCAAACTTTGACGTCTGTTCTGTTTTATCAGCCGCGAAAGCCGAGTGTCACTTCGGACGGTGGTAATTTTGCTCCTACCACTTCGGGGCTTGTTTTCTAAACTTCCTCTCTCGTGAAAACGTTGGAGAAACTTCTGAATTGTTGAACGGGATATGTTCAATATTTCAGCAATTTTTCGTCCAGAAATTCTACTTTCGTGCATTGCTGTGATCGTCTGCTTCTGGCACTGTGACATTTCACTACCGTGTTGCGCCATATTGTTTACACCGACAACGGTGCTTAAAAATGAAACCAAATACCGTATTCCGCGTTCCGGATTATTGACATGATCATCACGATTAAAATGATGTATGATTTAACAATATTACTTGAAAATATATTTCTTTCATTTTATTAAAATACGACGTAACGGCGAAAACGTCGTTTTTGACGTTGAAAGTGGCTACTCACTTTTGGCACGACACTGTATGTCCTCTAAATCCATACTTAGCAAGAGGTTTTTCTCGCTATCGCTCAAACCCGTTCCACTTTGGAATATTTCATCTGATGCATCATTATTAGTGTTTGGAGAAAATCCCCTGGGAATTGCAGATTAAATTTCCCTCTGTCCACAGGAGATAAAGACATTTCTTGTGATGAATCCATGACCGGCTGCCGGCTATTTGCAGTAGCAGACGACGTTTTTAAAAGTGACATATGGTAATTTCGTATTGGAATAGTGCCAATATTGATTTTTAGGTCATCTGACCCGAAGGGTCAGGATGACCTATAGTCATCATGCTTCGTCCGTCGTCGTGCGCCGTCCGCCGTCCGCCGTGCGTAAACTTTTCACATTTTAAACTTCTTCTCAAGTTCCACCTGTAGGATTGAGCTGAAACTTGCCTGAAATGATGCTGGGATGGTCCTGACCAAGTGTTGTTAATTTTCGGGTCGGTCCGAAATCCAAGATGGCCGCAATTGACGCCATTTTGAAAACACATTTGAAACTTCTTCTCAAGTTCCACTGGTGAGATTGAGCTGAAACTTGCCTGAAATGATCCTGGGATGGTCCTGAGGAAGTGTTGTTATTTTTCAGGTCGGTCAGAAATCCAAGATGGCCGCCATGGCAACCATCTTGAAAAACACATTTTAAACTTCTTCTCCAGGTCCACTGGTGTGATTGAGCTGGAAATTGGTGAGGATGTTAAGGAGGGAGAGCCAATAAAGTGTTGTTATTTTTCGGCTTCGTAAAAACTTTGACATGGCAGCCACGGCAGCCATTTTGTAACATGATTGCGCAATCATTGTTCTTCTGAACAACACCTATTTCAAACTTCTTCTCAAATTCCACCGGTGGGATTCAGCTTTAACTAACCAGAAATGATCCTGACATGGTCCTGACCAAGTGTTGTTATTTTTCAAGTCGGTCAGAAATCCAAGATGGCCGCCATGGCAACCATCTTGAAAAACACGTTTTAAACTTCTTCTCCAGTTCCACTGGTGCGATTGAGCTGGAAATTGGTGAGGATGTTAAGGAAGGAGAGGCAACAAAGTGTTGTTATTTTTCAGCCTCTTAAAAAATTTGACATAGCAGCCACGGCAGCCATTTGTAACATGATTGTGCAATCATTGTTCTTCTGAACAACACCTATATCAAACTTCTTCTCAAATTCCACCAGTGGGATTCAGCTCTTACTAAGCAGAAATGATCCTCAGATGGTCTTGACCAAGTGTTGTTATTTTTCAAGTCGGTCAGAAATCCAAGATGGCCGCCATGGCAACCATCTTGAAAAACACGTTTTAAACTTCTTCTCCAGTTCCACTGGTGCGATTGAGCTGGAAATTGGTGAGGATGTTAAGGAAGGAGAGGCAACAAAGTGTTGTTATTTTTCAGCCTCGTAAAAACTTTGACATGGCAGCCACGGCAGCCATTTGTAACATGATTGCGCAATCATTGTTCTTCTGAACAACACCTATATCAAACTTCTTCTCAAATTCCACCAGTGGGATTCAGCTCTTACTAAGCAGAAATGATCCTCAGATGGTCTTGACCAAGTGTTGTTATTTTTCAAGTCGGTCAGAAATCCAAGATGGCCGCCATGGCAACCATCTTGAAAAACACATTTTAAACTTCTTCTCCAGTTCCACTGGTGCGATTGAGCTGAAAATTGGTGAGGATGTTAAGGAAGGAGAGCCAATGAAGTGTTGTTATTTTTTCGGCCTCGTAAAAACTTTGACATTGCAGCCACGGCAGCCATTTTGTAAAATGATTGCGCAATCATTGTTCTTCTAAACAACACCTATATCAAACTTCTTCTCAAATTCCACCAGTGGGATTGAGCTCTTACTTACCAGAAATGATTTTGTGATGGTCCTGACCAAGTGTTGTTATTTTTCAAGTCGGTCAGAAATCCAAGATGGCCGCCATGGCAACCATCTTGAAAAACACGTTTTAAACTTCTTCTCCAGTTCCACTGGTGCGATTGAGCTGGAAATTGGTGAGGATGTTAAGGAAGGAGAGGCAACAAAGTGTGGTTATTTTTTGGCTTCGTAAAAGCTTCGACATGGTAGCCACGGCGGCCATTTTGTAACATGATTGCGCAATCATGGTTTTTCCTGAACAACACCTATTCCAAACTTCTTCTCAAATTCCATCAGTGGGATTCAGCTGTAACTTACCAGAAATGATCCTGAGATGGTTCTGGTCAAGTGTTGTTATTTATTGGATCGGTCAGAAATCCAAGATGGCCACCATGGCCAACAGTGCCACTATATACTATAGACCGTTAAGGCCCCTGGGTCTCTTGTTTTATTGTAGGATTCTTTTTTATTTTGTGATTTTATTTGCAATTTGTTTTTAATTTTTTACCATATATTTTGACTTGAAAGGGAAATTTAAACTTTTAAAATATGCTAGCTTATTGTTTATTTGTTACTGGCGGCAATGTTTGTTTATATTGGAGACATGTCACTGTATTCATACACTGACCTCATCACTGTAAATTGTAGTATACAGTCTCATGAATACAATTTGGTTTACTAACGACATATAGGCAAATGCAACACAGAATGTAAATATAAAGGTATAAATTATTCGATTAATGTTATCGGCGAGTTATGACGTGTCAAAATGTCACTTTTTCAAACGGAAACCCTCTCTAAACCGGCCAAATATTTCTGTACCGTTCATGATCGGTTAAGAGAAGTTGTCGGTCCCGATCGTCTGTAACGAAAGGCAGTAACTTATTAGATCAGAATCGCTGTACATGTATTGCGATATATCTGTTATATGCATATATTGCACAAAGTAGGTGTTTTGTTTCAGGGATCACACAGCACTTGCCAGGCTTAGTACAGAAAAATACATAAAAAATAGCCTCTGCGCCTACAACAGTAGGAGTAGGGGCTGATATATTTTTCTATAAATATTAACCAGATTCAGACTCCTATGATACAATTGACACTATGAACATATAAATATAATTCAGTATATCCTGATTTTATCACCACGTAAAAAAGCTTCATGAATTAATGTATCATATAGAGAGAAAATAACATACTATATCAGCGTATTCTATCAAAGAACAAATGTTTTCTGTCCAATTTGAATTTCAATTTTCTCGAAATATTTTTTACGAGTTGAGGATTTAATGATAATGCTGTCAACTTCTTGGTTCCAGTTACCCCCACCCTCCCCTCACTTTTTGTTTTTGTTTTTTTAATAATGCTTTAGTAATAGTGATATGTATGACGAAAACTTGAAAAGCACATCTATGTTGATCTTTAACTTTTTCCATATACGTGTAAGTAATTAATATAAGGGGCTACACAACAGAAACGTAGAAAGATTATTTTGTATATCTAATCTTTACAGTACAGACGCATTTTCAGAAAATGATAATACAGTGTATAAAAATATTCATCCGTCGTCGGCAGGATTCGAACCTGCGCGGGGAGACCCCAATAGATTTCTAGTCTATCGCCTTAACCACTCGGCCACGACGACTTGGTATATCATTCCTACAGCTTATGTGCCCGTCGTGTCACCTGAACGTTATATTTCCATAATTAACAATATGTGAGACAATTAATATACATATATATACATATATCATATTGTCTAGGTGAAATTGGTGGAACACAACAATGAAAATAAACAGATTATTAAACAATAGGTAATTTTACTGAGATAAATAATTTGTTTGGAAATTCGTGATATTTTACATTATTATTTAAAATGTACAACAGTACATTGTATCTTGTGATTTTTTTTAAATCGTACACCTCAATTTGTTTTTAAATAACAACACTTGCTTAGAAGCATCTCGGGATCGTTGTTGACAAGTTTGAAAATCAATAGTGTAACTTGAGAAGTTTAAAATAGGTGTTGTTCAGGAAAACCATGATTGTACAATCATGTTACAAAATATCCGTCATGGCTGCTATGTCAAAGATTTTACAAAAAAAATATAACATACAAAAACAATATATATATATATAACACTTAGTTGGCTCCTCTTCCTTTACAAACATGCCAATTGTCAGTTCACTGCCACCAGTGGAGCTGGAGAAGAATTTTAAAATTAAAGTTTTGATTTTCATCATATTTAACATATCAATGATTTTCACGTATATGAGAATATTCGTTAGATGAAGCTCTCAATTAAGTTTCATGTAAATAGAAAATCAGGTGATATTTATCCAGATTAAAAATCACTATTCTGTTGCAATTAAACAGAAGTAACTTGACCAATTGTTAATATGTATCATGGCTATCCACGGGTCTTGGTTTTGATATTACATGTAAATATATGATATGTTATAATTATATATATTAGTCAAATTCATTTGCGATTAAATATTGGTTTGTAAAGAGTGATTTATGATAAATAAAATTGAATTTTGAGCAAAATCCTAACCTAACTAAAATTTATTAAAATGTCTATGCACCATTTGACTATGCATCATTAGCGAAATTACAAGGTTTTACTTACACTGATAGCATAGTTATTTTTCTTGACTTTTTTGCTACAATTATAATTATATATTAATATATTCTACTGTCCATATGATCATTACATGGCATTTAGCAAAATTATCCTAAACTTTTGAGACTATTTCAACAAGGTTCAACATCCAATTCACTACTGTAACATCAACTTGTACAATGTAACATAAGGATTGTACATGTATGTTTATGCCATCATACATGTTCATACCCAAACACCTGGCTCTTGAATGCCTGGGATTCGGGTCCCTGCAGGTAGGGCGTAAGAATTGTGTACCTGCTGCCCCCATTGCATGATCGTAAAAGGCGACTAAACTTTGGATCTTATCTTTTCTCCTCTTTCTTAACAACTTTCTTCTTCCTAATGTCTCCCTTGACAATGCCTCACTTTTGGCCTTTAGTTGAGCGTTCGCCCCTGTGAGGAAGGCTTTGGGTTCTGTCCCCTGGCCGGGACATACCGTAGTCTTTAAAATGGTAGTTGCTACTCCTGCTTAGCGCTCAGCATATTTGGAGTGGAACGACTGGTTCGCCCGTTGTCAGTATAATGTGACCGGGTGGTGTGTGCTGCTGGGTGTCTTCGGCAGTATGCTTCTGTGAGGTAGCACTATAAATCGGCAAAAGTTCCGGCCTTTCACAAGGAGACTTAACACGAACATACCGCAGCCTCCCAAAACACACATACGCACTCACCACACGCATGCATTTCGCACGCACGGGAGGCCGTCCTTAAATGACGTTAGCTGTTAATAGGACGTTAAACAAAATAAACCAAACCAAACCAAACCTGGGATTTGGCTGACTCTTGGACTGGTTAATTCAGGCAGAAGGGCTAAAAGCCAACAGCTTTGGCAGCATGATGTGCTGCCACAGGTGTTCGTTCCTCTCAATCAGTTGTATATGAAGTTCATATGGGTTCTCCGTTCGCACAACAAAATCAACCCAAGCTGCATCAGTAATACCCAGTAGACCATGACACTGGAAATAAAAGTGGCGATTGCGTTTAAGTCCTAAATTACCATCTACATATTCCAGACGGAAGTCCTTCATATTGGCTACTGCTGATAGGTTAATGGGTTAATTATAGAAGACATTCTTACTTCAACAACTCCTTCTTTCTTCCCATTCTCCATTATAATGTCATCTGGACTAGCACCCAGACAGTGGTGTGTTGGATGGACTACCACTACAGGTAGCTGAATATTGATGTTACCTCCTCTCTTCTTTGTCACATACTCCTCCCTGGCGATGTCCTCTTTCAGGAGTCCAATGCTGGTGGATAGATTTCCCTGGAAGTTGACATACAGGATCTGTTTAACCAGAGGTCCAACAGGTATTTTCGGATCTCTTCTTACTAACAGGAGCGGGTCAATCGCTTCTTCCTTGATTGACTCAACTATCTCATTCTCCTCTCAAGAACATCTGGTTCATATGCCTGCTTTGCCTGGTGCTGTTTATCCGGGTGATTGGCCTCCTCCTCCTCCATCACTTTAGTGTTGTCTCCGGTTTACCTACAGGAGTACCTACAGGTGAGCCGCATTCTTCCCCTTGTTCGATAGAATCCTGTGAACAATTTCCCTGGCTTGGTTCCTGTGCAGTATTCCCAAGTCAATACTTGCCACTGTGCTCCAAGAATAAACCGGAGTGCTCCAGCATAGCAACGTTTGTGCCACGACCACCGATTGCAATGGTTGAACACCTTGCCATCGTCCAACCGATCCTCATCAAGCACTCGGTTAGGTTGGAAGTACAGTTACCAATAAATCTTGCACTTTTGGCAGCTATACAGTGGAAGATGGTCAGGATGTCGGTTTTCATCTTGGAACACTTTGATGAATCAAAGACCAAGCCTGATTCCCCTCACGACTTTTCATGATCTTTTAAAAAGGATTCTTCGCTCCAGTAATTGGACTGTTGCATTACGATGTCCGGTTCGTCTCTGGTTCCTTTGTGGTAACAGTATCAGCCTTTGTCTGCTTGGCGTTGCTGAGGTCTTTACTGCAGTTTATGTGCGTCCAATATATGTGGTCTACGCTATTACGGATAGCATGGGCCAATAGTTTTGTAGCTTTACCTCTGTCGGCTAAAGCAGACCTCATCCGAATAGTACATCGAACAGCCGTCACGATTCGAATTCTAACGTTAATGTAATGTTAAATTTCCTTTCCCTTTGTAGGCCGGATTGTTATCTACAAGTCTTTCTTAATTACATTTGCATACATGATTTGAACAGTCATGATTTTCAAAATAACAGCCCCACACAACACCTTTTTACGGATTTTAGCAAAAACTGACGAATCGCCATCACCGATCATTTTGATGTACCTGATTCCGTAATCATTTGCCTTCAGAAACCTCTCCACAATGATATCGGATTCCATACTCTGACTAGAATCTGTCCAATTCTTAAAACATTCATTCATGGCTTTTGGGTTTACATCCCTGTGATTACGCCCTACTACATATGATACAACGTTTATTCCTGATATCAATGTGAAGTAACTTCTGGGTTTGGTTTATTTTGTTTAACGTCCTATTAACAGCTAAGGTCATTTAAGGATGGCCTCCCGTGCGTGCGACATGCATGCGTGTGGTGTGTGCGTATGTGTGTTTTGGGGGGCTGCGGTATGTACGTGTTAAGTCTCCTTGTGATAGGCCGGAACTGATTTATAGTGCTACCTCACTGAAGCGTACCGCCGAAGACACCCAGCAGGACACCCAACCCGGTCACATTATACTGACAACGGGCCAACCAGTCGTCCCACTCCCAAAATATCCGGTTAGCGCTAAGCAGGAGTAGCAACTACCATGTTTAATGACTCTGGTATGTCTCGGCCAGGGGACAGAACCCAAAGCCTTCCTCATAGGGGCGAACGCTCAACTGAAAACCAAACGTGAGGCATTGTCAAGGGAGACATTAGGAAGAAGAAAGTTGTTCAGAAAGAAGAGAAAAGATAAGATCCCAAATTTAGTCGCCTCCTACGATCATGCAATGGAGGCAGCAGGTACAATTCTTACGCCCTACCTGCCGGACATAACCTCTGGGTTTACATCCCTGTGATTCCGCCCTACTACATATGATACAATGTTTATTCCTGATACCAATGTGAAGTAACTTCTGGGTTTACATCCCTGTGATTCCGCCCTACTACATATGATACAATGTTTATTCCTGATACCAATGTGAAGTAATTCTGGGTTTACATCCCTGTGATTCCGCCCTACTACATATGATACAATGTTTATTCCTGATACCAATGTGAAGTAACTTCTGGGTTGCTGCACCAATTATAACTGCTACCCCACCAAGAGCATTATATGAATGTTTATGGAATCTTTTCGACCATCCAACATCGCATATCACAGTTACAGCTGGAATCCCTACAAGTGACAATTTAACTACTGTTAAACTACAAGAATTATGTGAAACACATCAATGCCCCTGCCTCCATATGAGATGTGTCCCTAAAATTTCACAAAATTTTGTGACAATTTTTTTAATTTCCAAAAATTACAGTCCTCATTTCGCTTGCCATCTAGAATCATAACTGCCTTCTCCAATGAATTTAGTTGTGCAAAATTTCCTGAATATCTAAACCGAATGACCAAGAAAAAGCCAGGAGACGGCTGCCGTGTTTTTCTCTCGCAATAATAAATAGTGCCATTATCTTTACATTGCCAGACTACGTACTAAATTCACATTTTACATACAAATTGGACAATACATGTATATATATTTTAAATCATAAGTCTCTATATGGTGGCCATCTTGAATCATAATTATATTTTTTATTGTTTACCATGGGTGTCTTTCCAGACCAAGTTTCTGAATTCCTGATATAAGAAAATAGAACAAAAGTTATAGCATGATATATTTTCATTCAATCAGAGGCTGTGGCGGCCCTTTTAGAAGTTGATGCTTAAAAAAATGAAATAGAAAGGTCCACAACTAAATCATGTTAATTATATGATTTTTGATGAGAATCAAAATGGTAGTTGCGTATAGACATGGATAACGCTTAATGTCCCCCTACCATATCTTGGTGACGGCATAGAAATTAAATTGTCTGCTAAATATTTGGATTGAGTAGCATGAGGATCATTTTTTTGCCGGATCATAGAAATAGATACACAACCAGACATAGTACTTACATATTAGGTCTTCGAAGTCGCATGATAGTACATATATGATAAAATAATGTATTGAAGCAGGATAGGACAGTGGCATAGGAAGTCGTAAAAAAAGTGGGGGGTGGGGGGGGGGGGGGGGGGGGGGGGCAATATTTTTTTAACTTTAAATTTTACGCACTATACAAATCGTATGCCATCTCCGCAAAATAAGCCAATAATTATCATTTCAACATCCCCATGCTAATTTATGTAGTACAAAATAAGTTACATGTATTTACGCAAATACGCAAATCAGGATACATTATTTATAGTAAAACATGAATCACCAGGCCCGGATTTTCGAAAAAAAAAAGGGGGGGGGGGGGGGGGGGGGCAGTAATTTTGTGATAATGCGATCGCCGAAGGCGCGAGCCGATTTTTTGTTTGTTTTGGCGAGGGGTCTAGGGGTACCAGGCGGAAAATGAATATAGCACATTGGCAATCATTTCAGATCAGGCGCGGAACCAAGGAGTTTCGAAAAAGGGGTCCAGTAATTAAGTGATAATGCGAGCGCCATAGGCGCGAGCCAATCTATTTTTCTTTTTACGAGGGGTCTTGGGGCCAGGATTTTCAAAGGGGGGGGGGGGGGGGGGGGGGGGCAGTGATTTAGTGATAAAGCGAGTGCCGTAGGTGCGAGCCGATTTTTTTTTCTTTTTACGAGGGGTCTGGCGACCAGAATTTTCGAAAGGGGGGCAGTGATTTAGTGATAATGGGAGTGCCGCAAGCGCGAGCCAATTTTTTTCTTTTTACGAGGGGTCTGGGGGCCAGAAGTTTCGAAAGGGGAGAGTGATTTAGTGATAATGCGAGCGCCGATGGCGCGAGCCGATTTTTTTCCAATTTTTAAGGCTATAAACAAAAATCCTCCTCTGAAAACGGGACAATTTACCTAGAATAGGTATTCACTTTAATAACTTATTATTTTTCCTTAATAATTGACAGGTTTTTAACTTTTCGAATCTGATAGAATGTGTATCTAAAGCGAACCTGATATGCTGCTAATTTGTCGACAACAGATGCCAGTGCCGTTTCATGTTATACGGTGTTTCCTCATTGGTACCTGTCGGTAATTAGTATCACTCTATTCACGTTAAAACCGTGCATTCTTATCCATGCTGTTTTTCTGTCTTATTCTAATAATGAAATCAATCAACTTTACAAATTATCATCAACTTATCGAATCTATGTGATGAAGTTAAGCAAAATTTCGTATTAAGATATAAATATTGACTTACCAGGCTAGTGCAGACGACCGACACACAGGTGTGAGGATTGGTATACTAGTTTAAAAGTAGAAATGTTCCGGATTTACAAGATTAAGTTTTTATCGTTGCCTTCAAGAAAACATTTCAGGTTCGAAAATTTACAGATATTTATCGAAATGAATACAAAACTTCGCTGTTTTTTTCCCTTTTTTTAGATTTGGGGGGGGGGGGGGGGGGCAAAAAGATATGTTTGCCCTCCCCCCGCTTCCTACGCCACTGTAGGATGCATTCCACGGCAGTAGGGGCTTAAATATGATAATTACAAGCATAAATCAACATGTCCATTAGGTCATAACGGTAACCTAGGTCTAGGCTCTACATTAAAGCTTGTTCGTACCAGTGCCAAATAATCTTGTACAAGTTCATCTCGAATGGAGACTCGTCATAACAAGACAAAACTTATAATTAAGCTCATTGGACCTTTACTTTAGTGTCACACTTAATTAGACAAGTGACTTCAATATTTGCTTATTATTCCGATAAATGAATGCACGTACCCTGATGAAAACTGCCTTTACTTATAGCAATTCTCTTTTCCTCATCAATGGGCAACCTATAAATCTTTCTGAAGGACGTCCATCCACCATACATTTATGTGTTTTTCAATAGACTGAAAAGTCTTTTTTCCTAGACCTGGGGCATCACAAGTCGCCATGAACTCATTTAGGTGGGCGTTGTCATCAATAATTGCATTGATATTTACAATACAGTCCTTAATTTCATTCTTAATCAAAAAGGCAACCTCTTGGTTACGAGTATCACTATTGGAATACATAATTTTCCTATTCCACTTATTTCTAATCTGTTCTATATATGTATCAGACCAAAATGTCTCCTGTAATAATATAACATCAGCATTTCCCCCTCAAACATGGTAAAAACATTCAATACTTTATACACACCCCTGAGACCGTTACAGTTAAAGGAATATATACTAAACATAAAAAGAAGGGAAATATACGTGAACAAATCCATTTTAACTTTTTTTATTTTGTTTCTAACAGCTGCCCTGCAGGTAGGGCGTAAGAATTGTACCTGCTGCCCCCATCGCATGATCGTAAGAGGCGACTAAATTTGGGATCATATCTTTTCTCTTCTTTCTTAACAACTTTCTTGTTCCTAATGTCTCCCTTGACAATGCCTCACTTTTGGCCTTTATTTGAGCGTTCGCCGCTGCGAGGAATGCTTTGGGTTCTGTCCCCTAGCCGAGACATACCAGAGTCTTTAAAAATGGTAGTTGCTTCTCCTGCTTAGCGCTCAGCATATTTGGAGTGGGACGACTGGTTCGCCCGTTGTCAGTATAATGTGACCGGGTGGGGTGTGCTGCTGGGTGTCTTCGGCAGTATGCTTCAGTGAGGTACATTGTAGCACTATAAATCGGCAAAAGATCCGGCCTATCACAAGGAGACTTAACACGAACATACCGCAGCCTCCCAAAACACACATACGCACTCGCCACACGCATGCATGTCGCACGCACGGGAGGCCGTCCTTAAATGACCTTAGCTGTTAATAGGACGTTAAACAAAATAAACCAAACCAAACCAAGTTTCTAACAGCTTTCCCTTTCTTAAAAGTTCTTGGAGATGACGTTGTTCTACATTTTCGCTTTTTCCGGGCTAATACAACAGCCCAATTCTCCTCGGTACTTATATAAACACCCTGTTGGGGAGAGCGGATCTCCATACTTTGAGACCCCTCCTCCCCGTCATTGTTATTATGGTCTAAGACAGTTCCAACACTTTGCGTCTCGCGTGTCACAGTTCTGATAAATCGTCCCCGCTGTCGCGACACTGTTTCCCGCCACTTCATCATTCGGGCTCACGAGGTCTCCACCATCGTTGTTGACGTCATCATCATCACCACCTTCATAAATGGCATCTGAATCACCGGTACCATTCTCATCATGATCCATATCCTCATCTGAGCGCTGTGCTGTGTTGTTAAGTGTACAAACGAGATCGTCACAGGTATAACTCTCATGATCCATGTTACCTCCCTCCTCGTTACCCTCACCAGTACATGTACATTCGGACCCACGCTCACCAAATCTGTCACTCATGGATACGAGCTGTAACTCGTCACACTGACTGTTGGCTCTAGTAGTGCGACATCGACTACATGGAGGGGTCGTACAATTCCTCGCATAATATTGACTTTGTCCATTACACTTGTAACATAAAAAATCTGGACAGTCTCTGAAAACATGTTTTAAAGAAAGACACAAGTTACTCATCTTTTTCTGATTAGCATGTACATGTACTACCCGATAATATGAATTGTCCAACTTCACACTATAGGGAATCGATGGTAACTCTGGGGGTAAACGTGTCCCATCGGCCACAGCCGTACCTGGATAAAACCTACGCTTTACAGGCGACAATATCTCAACACACAGAAATTCAAGCTTCGCAGTAATCCCTGTATCATTAATCAAGGCAGGTATATGCAGAAATGACACCATCAAAAAGGACATCACAATCTCGGATACCGGACACGCACGAGTGCCTATATAAACACCGTCAGTTATCAGTAGACCCGACTCCTTACCGTCGAGCGTCACCTCAAAACAATTGTTTCCTTTCGGAACACACGCATATAATGTTCCCACACCACAGATACCCTCAATGGAATTGATGGTTTCTTTAGCCGTAACTAGTTTATTATCACCAACATTGACTAAATACGAACAGTCTTTCGTGTACCTCCGCGAGCGGCCATTTTGGTCGTCTCTGGTTCCCATTCTGTCTCTGGTTCCCATTCTGCCTCTGGTTCCCATTCCGCCAGAATGAGCCAGAGAAAATACACACAAATACGAACTAATGTCACATCGTGAAATATTTCAATGTTTCACAAAATACTTCAATAATACAACCACAACCAATTAACAGGGCTAGGGCCTTTATTACCAGTGATTGACGGCGATTGTTTTCCTCTAATAGAATACATGTATCCACCTTGGAATCCAAACCGGAGATAGGGAGACCAGTGACAATTCTGGCCGCTTCTAACTGGAGTTTTTCTAACTTGTCTGAATTTATCCTATTACATTCATCCCATAGTTTGCAAGCATATTCCTATAAAAACAGTGTAAACCTTTGACAATGTATCACTATTTAAAGTAAATTTTAATTTACGCAGAACTGACGTGCGTTTTGAAGCTGATTTGACTACATTGTTTACATGTGCTGTCCATTTACACTTGTCATTTAGCGTTACCCCTAGATGTTTGTGGTTTGAAGATATCTGAAGCGGTGTATTATCAAATGTCAAAATATTCAAAGGGGACATAGAACAATGGAAAACTACGACATCAGTTTGAGAGGGATTAAAATTTACTTTCCATTTATCAGCCCATTCTTCTTCAAGCGCAAGATTGTGATTCATGGCTTGTTCTCTTTCTATTGGTCTATTAGAGGGAAATGATAAGGATCTATTATCGGCAAACATTCTTGCCAGTCAAAGTAAATTATCATTATCGGTTATATCGTTTACAAATATTAAAAATAACAAAGGACCAAGAACAGAACCCTGTAGAACACATGCTTTTAAATGACAAATAGAAGAAGTAGAATTACCCAAAACTACCTGTTGTTTCCTATCCAGTGATATGGATCCAGGAAAGAATAGTCTTCTCTCCACTTCGTATCCGAAATAACAACACCAATACGCAAATATCCATTTGCCGTACTAGCTCGTCTGTAATTAGAGAATTTAACAAAGAAAGACAGGTGTTAAACCTAAATCCCCGAGAAACTATTTAACTCTGCTTGACAATATATTACAAACCTAACTTCTGAGTAACCAGTAAACGGGATTCCAAGGAATCCGCATTTTATTTTTTGATTTAAACATATTTTTATTGTTCAATATAACAACAAGGATAAGGCACAAGTTATCTCAACTTAGAAACGCCTTCTCCCAAAATACATTGTATATTTATAACATATCTACAATAATATACACTATCACCAATTACGTTTTCTAGAGTTAGATATTTGGTAAGAAGAGGAGAGCTGAAAAGCCAGGAAGAAGAAAAGAATAACAAAAAAAAGTGGGAGGGATCTATTGAAGTGAAATATTCTTAAGTGACCTTAGAACCGATTACTATTTTTAATATAGGTCTGTACGGATTTAAAAAATATATCCGTTTTGCTCGTGATCCGCAACGTAACCATCCTTGCTCGAATTTCATCTCCAACGGCCATGCCTCATAAAACATCGGTCGTTCACCCCGTTGTTGGCGGCCACGGTGGCCCCATCCGCTCTGTGCGAATGCAAACCAAATTTTCCTTCACTACAAACCGATTTTAACCTTTTCATGACGACCTGCCTAGTCCCTGTGTAACTGAGTGGCTTATCCTCGTTAATTAACTTGCATACCTCCCCTGAACGATAGACCTGCTTGAACAAAAACGAATCTGAAACTAAATTAATCTGCGCTAGCTCGATATATCTCGACAACATTGTATATGGACACGCAACTGTTGACCCTTTGCTAATAACGATCTGACTACCAAATCGATACTGATCTGTTTTACTATTCCTAATGTTTAGCGTTAAATACACGTCAAAACAAGAAATATCTTTAAAAAAGATAAACGGCATGGTTTTAATGCAGGTGGTTATAATGTTAAACTGCTGGTGAAATAAATTAACGAACTAATTAATAAATGCGCAGTTTCAGCACGGATAACAAAATTATATCAGTTTGAATCATTTTTGGTGATAATAAGACTGCATTTAAATCAGGAATAAGATTTTATTAATGTGCCATTTGAATAGATACATCCACTTATTCAGCTTGCATTCAATTTAAATTTTGTTTCGTCTTTAACTGCATGTCTGCATTTTGCATTTACCGCTACATTGACCAATCACATACTCCATCTTGACCAGTAAACGCCACCTGTCGCGTCATATCCGGGAATAAAAGAAAATTATACGGCTATGCCGAAAAATTAACATCTGAACAACGCAAACTACCTAGCTCGTTGAACCGTAAAAAACCCGAAAACATATCAAAATCATAGACAGATCTCTCACCACTAACAAATCAGAAAACATATTACACAAACTAATCAAAATGTCAGTCGTAACGGGCTCCTTCTTGCAAACGGGTTTCTTAACCTCTCGTTTGGAAAATTCCAACAAGTTCTGAACGAATGAGTTTGTTGTAGGATCGAGATGACCATTTAAATTGTGTGCCCATTTGATTGCGTACACTGCGGAGGACACTGTTGAATGCGTGCCTCCATTTCCCAGTAAATTGTTTAAATACAACGCCACGTGCACAGGACTTGCCGGTATAGATGGGAAACCATGCCCAGAAATAAAACGCTCCCACCTCGAGAATGCTCCGTAGTACTTAGTCCCTGTGCTGTCACTCTTGCTTGATAAAAGCCTGTCGGCCATACCTTCAGCCATACTGTGTAGAGAAGAACATTCGACCACCCTGGATGCTTTGACGGCATTGTTGATGGATCTCTTCAGTCATATGCCCGTTAAGGTAAACAACACAAAATGTTCAGTGAATGACTGGCGAAAATATTAAACAAATTTATATTTCAGAGCCTGAAATCTAGCCTGAGGGCCAACATGTCAAAAGCCAAAACGTTGGCTCCAAAACAACCGTCGTTACCCCTTCCCCTCAGTGAGACTTTCCTGCTAGACAACATACGGGAATCCACTATGAAATCACCGTATGACCCCTCTATAGGACAGAATAAATGTCAGTAATTGTACTCCTTTACTGAGGAACAATCAGAGTCTCATACGCCCCTTCGTCACGCATTTTCTCCACTATACGACACACAAGTCCCGGGGTGGAACCAACCAGTTGTTATCCCCTGGTTAACCCACCGTGAAAGCATCGACAGCCTCCGTGCCCGTGCACCACCATTTAGAATTGAAATGCGCACATTTACTGTTATAGCATGTCGCGAACCGATCAACTTGATGCGGACCCATAATAACTGACATTCCTCAAAACCACAAGATTGTACTGACCAATCATCACAATCTTAACATCTTCTTAAATAGTCAGCAGTACTGTTACTGCTCCTGGGTAACCACTATGGACTCACGCCGATGTTATTATTATCGAACACCTCGTGTACCTCACGTGCAACCTTTTGCAAGTCCGATTTCCTGCTACCTGTTTTCACACCAGAACATATGTTCTTGTTATCGGTTAACAGCTTAACATGCTTACCTTTGAACTATACTGTTTTTCTTTCTCATCCCATGTTCCCAATGCTACACATGCATCCATATTATAGAGGTCTCCTACTGTAGGCAGACTTTGATCCCGGACCTTTAACATACCCACCTTCTGGCTAGCCCCCGAGCTTGCCGAATCTCTTTTGGGTTGTCCCTCCGAGGGACCAGAAGCTATTTTAGCAACTCCCAGGTCTCTGAAACCCGATAGCATCCCTGATGCCGGTAAACTGCACCTGACCCCCTGAGGGTCGGTCCCGACTCGTTACGACTTTAACGTGATCTGAACATTTCCCCGATCGGTCATCATAAACAAACTCGTCGTGAGCCTCTGCGAGATCCCCCTGTGATATTACAATAGGAAACATGTATTCAACTCGTTACCGCCGGCGCCGTGAACATCCATGCGCTCACAGTCACCTTCTGTGACAGTATCATTCTCGTTCCTGTCTAATGAATCCATCCATTTATCATAGCCCCCAACTCCTTCGCCTGACGCGTCAGTACAGACTATAGCATCGCATAACACCCTTTCCTTCAACTATGAGCCTTTCGCGTTCAATGCATCAATGTTTAACATCCAAATTAAATTTCTTTCAAAGCTTCTGTCGTAAGCATTACATGCGCGTTTCAGCCCGTTCTTGCCAATACACATCTTTATAACTCACGTGTACGTATTCTAGCCATAGACCCGACAACGCTTTGCATTGATATAATCCGACCGACAATAGCCGCTATGTACCTGGCCGAAAACAACCGCAGGCCCTTCTGATTGACAAGTGTCATCGTATTGGACAACCAATACACAAGTCGCATGCCACGGCTCGGTGTGACCCTGACCATCCCTACATCCATCGACCACGTGTATCCAAGCCACTTTACGCACCGAGAAGCCAACCAATTAGACTTCTCCTCAGCTATGAGGAAACCGTACTCTATCAGAACCTACCTGACATACCTAGCGGACTCGTTAGCTCCGCCCTCTGTCTCGTGACTGCCAATACCATCGTCTAAATACATAACCAACCTGTGACCTAACGTACGGGCAGCCTTCACAACCTCGCTCAGGACCTTCGTAAACACATATCCAGCTGTCGAGATACCGAACGGTAACCCGTTGAACACAAACTGACGTGTTTTACCGCCAACTTCAAACTCAAAACCGAGAAAATGCCTATGTTCTTCGAAAATTTCGATATGATGGTAAGCTGACTTGAGATCAAAGGTAATTAAAAAATCACCCGTTTTGAAAACACTGTCGCATCGTCATACTTGAACTTGAATTTATGCAAATAAGGATTAACATGTCTACAATCCAATACAAGGCGGGGCTTACCCGACTGATTGAAAGCTACGGTAAGTGGGTTTATGACCGCGGGCTGTAACGGTACTTCCGATACACATCCCAAGCGTAACAGCTTGGTGATTTCTGCCTCGACAAACCCGGGATTGTCTCTCGCTGACTTGTTATTGGACAAAGCTACATTGGGCGGGATTTCTCTAAACGGGATTTTACACCCCTCCTGTATTATACATAACACTACATCACTTTAATTCATTATACCGTACGCATATAATTTTATCACCAGACCCCTGTGCCAAACTCTATAAAAAAGTCATACATGTTTGTTTTTTATTTTATAATGCTAAAGATATTGTGATATATTTCAATTAGCTGGTAAACAGTCGAAATTGTTGTTTATATATACAGGTATAAAACTCCTCTATCTACTCCATTATAAACAACACCGACACAAATACTACATTTTGCCGACTAGCCTGCCGCGTAGAGTACGGTAGCCAGAGTTTATTTTAATTTTGCATTTTGAGCAAATTACAAATGAAACATGACCTCGCACGTATATATATATACCCGTCCCTCGCTTCCACTCCTATCCTCATATGAGACGTTTATTGTAGAAATTGAAATTAAAGATCGAGTCCTGGGCTAAAAACCAGAGATAAAAACATATTTTTCTCAATAGTATGTTTCAGAATAAATCGTTCTTATTGAAATATGTATATAAAAAACTCTGGAAAACCTTGGACTGATCCGAGATGGACAAAAATATTGAAACAAATGTTTTACCCCTAATCACCAAGATGTACAGCACATATAAAAAATATTCGGAAATTATACTATTACACAATAAAATTTATATATACATTTGTATATATATAAAAGAATACAAGTGCATTGCAAAACTTGTCAAGTTTTGGTGTTAACCGTACTGTGGGCAGCTAGATAATGATATTTCACCTTACTACAATACCCTATTTCAACTGTATCACGTGATCTATCACGTACGGAGCGAGTAGCACGAGCCGTTTATACAACATTTCCCCGGCTTATACTAGCGAAACGCGGGAAAATTTAAGTATAAAACTCCTCTATCTACTCCATTATAAACAACACCGACACAAATACTACATTTTGCCGACTAGCCTGCCGCGTAGAGTAGAAACGCAACAATTGGGGGTTCCGGACATGTGAAGCTGGGACCAAATGGTAAACTCTACAGCTCTAAGGAACCTGGACACATCTAACCTTTTTTCTACCGTGTCCACCACACAACCATCCTTACTACCCTCGCTCTTCCAGCGTCCGTGTCTCTTCCAGCATCTCTCGTTCACGGTAGAGTTAGCCGCCGCGCTAGCGCCGCCTGATCTCAGAGAGTGTAAACCAAGATCAAGGTTTGGTCCGACCAAACGTAGTCTGGTAATAATCGTTTCCCTGGCTCTCGTGTAACTTAATCGTTTGTTTTTATAAACCAATTTGCAAATGTCTTTTGATCTGAAAATTGGACGGAAAATATAAAACTCACTATCGAGAGTAATGCCGGATAGCTCCGTATATTCCTGAAACATCTGGTAAGGACAGGCTAAAGTATGTCCTTTACTTATGAGAACTTCGTTACCGTTCCTATATTGATCGGTTTTGCTTTTTTTCAATCACACAATCTAACAAGCATTTCCACGTTCACTGGATATTTTTACACACTTTGGGCCTGGCAATTCTGATATATAACGCTACGTGTATGGGCTGTGCTGGTAAAGGATTAAAGTCATGTCCTTTGATAAAAGATTCCCACCTCTTGAAACTGTAGTAATATGCCTTGGTCGTATTGTCACTTTTGGATTGTAGCAAAAAATGTGCCATCTTCCTGGATAATTTGCCCAAACCGCTGTCACCCATTACTCCACTTCCGATTGCGGCTGCAGTCACATTAGTACGTAGGTCTGGGCCTTATCATTGGTGAGTCCTGCTCCCTTGGGACACTGCCCTTTCCAATGACCCTGATCCCCACAATTGAAACATCTCCCAGGCTTCTTTAGCGGTGTGGCTCTCGTGCACGTGCTGTGGTCCATTTCACCGTTCCCAGTCCTGTGTACAGTGTGGTTGTTTTGTCGAAACGCTGGATTATAAGGTCGCCTGTCGTTCTGACGTTTTTGACGTTCTGCCTTGATTTTTCTATCGGCTCGTGACTGTGCCTTGATAATCCTCCTTTCGTCGTCGCTGTCGTCGGCCAAAGGATTTGTTTCGTACTCGCTGACGGCGAGCCAACCTGCCTCGGACGAGTCTGCTAATTTAATTAGCTTTTGGCGGTGGGAAACTAACTGCATACCTTGTTCGACTTTTTCCATAAGGCTTGGTGTGTGTTCGTTGTTCATGGAGGAAACAACTGCCTCGACTTCCTTAAATTTGTTTAAAACTCTGACGTTGTGTTTGTGTTGCTCCTCATTTCCACGTTTTTTGAATTTATAATCACCGCTAATATCCGCAAGCCGCGCGTTCTCTGACGACATGGATTGGAATAAGTTTCTCATTTCGCTCATTATGTTGTTTTGTGATTGAGATATGGCTGCTGTAATCTGGGCCTGTATGCGGACGTCTGAATTCGAATCCATGGTGTTAACCGTACTGTGGGCAGCTAGATAATGATATTTCACCTTACTACAATACCCTATTTCACCTGTATCACGTGATCTATTACACGTACGGAGCTTTGGTTTGTTTGGTTTGTTTTTGTTTAACGTCCTATTAACAGCCAGGGGCATTTAAGGACGTGCCAGGTTTTGGAGGTGGAGGAAAGCCGGAGTACCCGGAGAGAAACCACCGGCCTACGGTCAGTACCTGGCAACTGCCCCACGTAGGTTTCGAACTCGCAACCCAGAGGTGGAGGGCTAGTGTTAAAATGTCGGGACACCTTAACCACTTGGCCACCGCGGCCCGTACGGAGCGAGTAGCACGAGCCGTTTATACAACATTATACTAGCGAAACGCGGGAAAATTTAATGATGTAACTATAAATCATATTCAACAAACTTGGGAGTTTAACACAAATGTTGACGACGCCGCCACTGGGCAAATAACGCCTAGATGTCTTTCTCCGTCCAAAAATTCAGACCCCTGAAATTAGGGGCCTCTTTCAATCATTCAATAGGGACAGTCATACCTGAAGAGACATCATGATGGGAGCAGGGGAAGATCTTTACAATTGTTTTTTTAAGCTAGTGGCTTTGGATATTTTGGCGCGGAATCTTTTTTAACTTGTATCATATGATTTAGTAAAAACAACACGTCGTCGGCAGGATTCGAACCTGCGCGGGGAGACCCCAATAGATTTCTAGTCTATCGCCTTAACCGCTCGGCCACGACGACTTGGTATTCCCTGTCTCCCGCGTTCATATCCTTACTGTGTATCTAATAAATATTACGTATCATTTAAAAAAAAAATGACACGTACAATTAAATATATTTTTATTGGCGTTACTGTATATAAATGACTCACATTATCTATTTTTGACAGCTTACATATGGTTAACATACGAAAACTAATTGTAAATATTCTCTTGAAAGTTTCTAGTTCATTAACATCGAACTTTGTATCCTTTGAAAGTTGTGCTCAAATTTTCACGGTTTTCTCCCTTTAAAAGATGTGTGAAGTTACATGGTTATCTCCCCTCGTGTCAATAATTTACATAGTTACGTCCCTTTCAATGTTGTCAGCAAATTTACACGGTAATGTCCCTTTGAAAATTCCAACCTACAGGGAGAGACCCAGATTTTGAGTCGATCATCTTAACTTATCCGCCACCACGACTTGGTTTTCTTTCTCTTTCTTCCTCATATTTGTCGCTCAAAATTACTTATGTATCATATCAACATATTAACTACTATTTAAATAAGACGGGACGAATGATTTTCAGATATTCGTCAGCGTAACCCTTAACATACTTCCAGGTAAATGACTAAGACTCATATTTTCTCTCATATCTCGCCATGTTGGATAGAGTTTGCCCATGTAAGATAGCTATGTAAGATAAATCAATCCTACATACATGTACCATTTCACGCGCGCGGATTAATCTGCGTTCAAGGGGGACAACTCTCACAACGTCGTCTGCTTGTGTTCACATCCGACAGTCCTTATCGTCGGTGTCGGTTTTGAAACGTTGGACTTACCTGTAAAAATACATACATTCTTAGATAAATATATATCATATCAGCAGTAAATCAATAGGGCTACACGGTTAAGCGATTAGACATTTCAGCCTGTTGTAACAGTTACTGTACTACAGTACAGACTTGCCTACCCGACAGATTTGTCATTTGTCATTAAAAAAATGTAAACACACAGAATCACCTGGCAATGACAGGAAGTAAAATAAAAGCCATACATTAAAAAAGAAAATGTCAAACGTCACAACCTATGAAATGGTTCCGTTTGCGTCAGCAAGGGGCCCTGGAATTTGTTTACTCTACTGTACTGTCAGTAACTGTTAGGCCTACTCAGTAACCTGTGTATTTGGAAGTTGAGAATTTGGCTCTTAAATGAACGAACATTCGGTAAAAATGACACCCCTCGATGTTCATATAAAAATATTTATTTTAATTGTAACTCAGAGTCTATATTTGTGTAGAGTAACCATGAAAACTAACTGTCATCCTAGCCTTTCAATATGATCATCGTTAGCCTATCGACTGACCTACCTTCGTCATTCCATCAAGACAACCGGTAAAACACATATATAGAGAATACATGGTCAGTGTCTTAAAATATAAGCTGTATTTCGGCGAGGGTAAAGAAAGACAAAAGTGGCGAGCCTTGGCGAGCCACTTTTGTCTTTCTGTCCCGAGCCAAAATACAGCTTATATTTTAAGACACTGACCATGTATTCTATTTATCCTGCAACAGTCATAAAAATAATCATCAAAAATTATCATTTTGAAGTGAAACGGTGTCAAAAATGACAGAAATATGTTCGCCTTTTAAACGCAGTTTCACTTTGAAGTAGGTCAGTCGAACTGACGCACGTGCTAAGATTCCACAATACAGCTGTTTTCCGTCACTGCCGTATACAGCAAAAATATATACGGTGGGTGTATTCCGACAATGCGGTGGCAGTTGCAGGATAAAATCCTATGTCACAGAAAAGATCGAATACTCGTATAGAGTCACTGTTCGCTGGTTCACACACGAAGTTGCCAAAATCACAGTGAATTTAAAATACCAGCCACGAAACATCGCCGCGTCATGGCGATCGAGATCGACATCACTCTCAATATCCTTGAACTATGAATGGAATTCCAATGACAGTCGTGACGTCATGCAGTGACGTAGTATTTTATAAAAAAAAATTGACCTGACATTTAAAAGTACAGTGTGTTCTGTGAAATGATTAAATATGTCGAGGTGCAAATCAAATTACAGTGTATATGTAAAGTTGGAAAACTCATTTCAGCGTTGGCTTTCAGTATTGTTGATAGAACTTCTTTTCTCGGATGTTGACAATTTGATCACGGCCACGTAAAAGTCGGTCAAGTTACGGTAATTTTTATCGGCGAATTGTTCATTCGTTCATCACTTAACCACAAAATGAATGAAATTTGTGTGCAAACATAGTTTGCCAAAATAGGGTATGATCTTTCAGAATAACATAGTTTGCCAAAATAGGGTATGATCTTTCAGAATATCACAAGTATATTTAGTAAAAACGTCAAATAAAGAAATTTAGAAAATGAAGAAAATGGATGGCTGATGTACACTTTCGCCAGAAATTCGGTAATGATATGAGAGAAAAAGACTCTTTCATTATGTGTGTATGTAGGATAGGAATATTCCACCCTCGGGATCACAAAATGTGGTAAAACCCTCGGCAAGCCTCGGGTTTCACCACATTTCGTGACCCCCCGGGTGGAATATCCCTATCCTACATATACACATATGAAAGAGTCTTATAGTCTCTTATTGTATCGAAGTTTCCATTTCCCCGTAAAACAATAGAAAATCAGGCTGATTAAGTGTATCGGTGGAGCGAGTGGGCCATTGACACAAACATACCGATAGTGTTCGTTGTTTTTAATCTACTAAACTGGTAAAGGGGCAGATTGACTCGAAAATCCGACAATTTACTTGTCTGTACTGTCTATTTCTAGTAATACGCATCACGTGAACATCTATTTATTAGCAACTTTTTTATCATAATGATCTAAATATACAATACGGATGCTTTTAAAAATGACAAATTTTATCTGATTTTAACTTTAAAAATAAAACATGATAGTATATTGTTTGGCCCTAAATGACCCTAGTTGTCGATGGGCCGTAAAACATAAACAAACAAACAAACAAACAAATCTATTTATTAGGATTCAGTACCTATATTGGACTAAACCGTCATATATATATACAATTACATGATGTATATGGTATTTATGGCTAGGCGATTGGATGCCGTAGATCGTGAGTTCGAGGCCGGGTCAGGGCACGAGTCAAAAAGTTGTCTTCCTTCGTGTACTATGTTATATATCTATTTATTAGCACAATGTATCATATACACTATGTGTTGGTGATCCGAAGATATAGATTTGAATTTCCTGTCGTAGTTGTACCGAGAGAAATATATACAATTATATAGATACACTTATTTTAACATTTTGAAAGAAACTGAAATATGAAAAAGACAACACCTCGCCGACAAGATTCGAACCCAATTTCTAGTCCACCATCCTGACCACTCGGCCACGTCAATCTTGTCTGTACCATTTCCATTCTTGATCAACCTATAGGCCTACTGATCTCATCAAAGTTGTGAGTTATTTGAGTAATTTTGAATTAATTTATTTTCATCGACATTATCTGAAAAAAACTCGTAGGTAAACATAACTTTTGCTGTATTCAATCTATTATCATAATGACAGTTCAAACGACATATATGTATTACACAGTCATTATGAAATCTATACATGAAATATACTCAAAACTATAATAGTACATTGTATTTCACTACGATTGAATTTAGTAGGATAAAGTTAAAATACAATGCATTATTATACAAGCATAATACCGAAGGAAAGCTTACATGATTTATATTATTTAATGCTCAAAATTGAATCATTTCCTGTTATTATTGTTTTTCTATTTTTTTAACATTTAGTGTCTTTAATTCACAAAAAAGTGCATTCAGTACAAATAGTACAATTTTATTCTTAATGCAGTTCAACAAGAAAAGTTTCTGTTGCATCAGAAGGACGCGTCGAACCACACACCTCGGATCTTGACCTGGGGTTACACAGACCGACGTTCTAAGATCAATCTAATTAAAATCTAGATGGTCATTATCACTACGTTACATGAACATCTAACAACATCCCATAAGGGGTCACGACAGGATGACCTTTTGGATTAGCCAATCAAATGACTACTTCCAGAATCTTGGAAGTGAATTTTATATGTCCGAATTAGCATGACTTAGAGTGCATAGCTTGTATAATCTGTCAATTTGTTTCAAGTCATTTCGTCCCATAAAGCATATAGCTATATACTGTGCCGAAATGGTTTACTTCAGATGCATGATGACATCGACAAAATGCCAATTCGCCCTGAAAGTTAAATACACACATTTCAGAGGTCATCAGAACGTGACCCCTTATGGGATGTTGTTAGATGTTCATGTAACGTAGTGATAATGACCATCTAGATTTTAATTAGATTGTTCTAAGATTATCTGCAATTTTTCCAGCTGTAATGAATTGTATTTTAAAGTCGACGTATATTACGCAACTATGGCTATTGCTCGGTGATCTGAATTATTGACCAATGATTCCTTAACAGAAATATAATAAATATCAGAGGATCTTAATTTCTATAATCATCTTGGCATGATTTACTCATGAAGAGTTTGTCCAACTATAATAATTTTGCATTGTAAAATCAAACAATTTGGTTCCTAATAACGACCAACTACTTTTTATCTTCGACAGAGATATGATAATGATCAATTTGTAACTGTGTTCAATTGGGGGCGTACTATTTCTTTTTGGTAACTTTCACAAATTCAAAAACACTGCAAATTTTATACATTGTTGTCGTCTTTGGATGGTCATGTCCTCACTGTCCTAGACAATGGACATTACGTGTCCAAATTTAGATACAAAGTAAGACAATTTAGTTATTATGGACGTTGAAGTGTGACCACCAAACCACGTGGACGGTTTCTCTAGCTCGTGGCAATATTTTTGTGTTGACCATTGCATGCGTACAGTGTATATTAAAACTGGCCGGAGGGGTTGAACACAACGTAACGGATGTCCACTTTTGTATAACTGACCACTAAATTAAATCCAATTAGCATGGTGTGATGGCCATCAAGATTGCGATAGGTCTCGTTTGTCGGTTTCTCGACTTTATCTATATCGCTCCATGCCGCGTGGAATAGTCATACAAAGTAATAAACATCTGATATTGATTTCAACCTGTAATTGGATTTGATATGGAAATTAAGATTCCCTTTTATCACTACAAAATAGAAATAGCATTCAAGATTCATATATCGCAGTACTTATCTACATACATTGAATGATTATGATATGTAGGTATATAAACGGAGGTTTCATTCTTATGTAATTATACTTTCGTCGAAAATCGCACGGACACCACACTTTTAGAAATAACATACGACACCTCTGTGTGCACACATTCACAATTTGTTTCGAGATCAAACGTAATTGTATTTCACTTTTGGTATCAGCTTGTGGTGATGAACCCGTTACGTTCAATGTGCTGAGATAAGTTCAATATAATTTTTTTGTGAAGCATCTGTTTACTGGATTACCAGGAATCTTTCTGACGTCAAAATAAGAAATTGACTTCCTATGAATCTATTTTCCGGCATGGCCGGACCGGATGGAAATTAATGTGTTATACTGCAGATACAGTTTATTTATATTGTCATATTCACCGGTGAACTCTGCTCAAATTAGCGGATTGCGTCTACTCTGAATAAGATTTTCTTACGAAATCAGAATGATAATGAGGGGAAACACAATTCTGCTATCCCTGACAATAGTCAACGTCCTCCTATTTACCTACATATTCAGAAGTGTCAAGCAAGGTAAGTGATGGAGTCCAGTAACGAACAGGTACTGATGTATACTTAACGATGTATAATACTCTCTGACTTATACCATAGAGTCTGCATTATACAAAACTTTGGATGACTGAATTATACAAACTTTGGATGACTGAATTATACAAACTTTGGGTGACTAAATTATACAAAACTTTGGATGACTAAATTATACAAAACTTTGGATGACTAAATTATACAAAACTTTGGGTGACTAAATTATACAAAACTTTGGATGGCTGAATTATACAAACTTTGGGTGACTAAATTATACAAAACTTTGGATGACTGAATTATACAAACTTTGGGTGACTAAATTATACAAAACTTTCAATTACTGAGTTATACAAAACTTTCAATTACTGAATTATACAAATTTGGGTGACTAAATTATACAAAACTTTGGATGACTGAATTATACAAACTTTGGGTGACTAAATTATACAAAACTTTCAATTACTGAGTTATACAAAACTTTCAATTACTGAATTATACAAATTTGGGTGACTGAATTATACAAAACTTTGGATGACTGAATTATACAAAACTTTGGATGACTGAATTATACAAACTTTGGGTGACTAAATTATACAAAACTTTGGATGACTGAATTATACAAACTTTCAATTACTGAGTTATACAAAACTTTGGATTACTGAATTATACAAAACTTTGGATTACTGAATTATACAAAACTTTGGATGACTAAATTATACAAAACTTTGGGTGACTAAATTATACAAAACTTTGGATGGCTGAATTATACAAACTTTGGGTGACTAAATTATACAAAACTTTGGATGACTGAATTATACAAACTTTGGGTGACTAAATTATACAAAACTTTCAATTACTGAGTTATACAAAACTTTCAATTACTGAATTATACAAATTTGGGTGACTAAATTATACAAAACTTTGGATGACTGAATTATACAAACTTTGGGTGACTAAATTATACAAAACTTTCAATTACTGAGTTATACAAAACTTTCAATTACTGAATTATACAAATTTGGGTGACTAAATTATACAAAACTTTGGATGACTGAATTATACAAAACTTTGGATGACTGAATTATACAAACTTTGGGTGACTAAATTATACAAAACTTTGGATGACTGAATTATACAAACTTTCAATTACTGAGTTATACAAAACTTTGGATTACTGAATTATACAAATTTTGGATTACTGAATTATACAAAACTTTGGATTACTGAATTATCTAAAGCATTGAATGAATAAATCATTCCCGGTAGGTTTCTCAGCTTCCTGATAAACATATACTGAGACGAGTGTCGAACCAAGCACCCCGGGTGTTCACCTGATGTTACCTAAACCAACGCTCGAACCGACTGAGGAATCGTCCCAATATTTCAGAGATATATTTAAATGCTTTAGGGATATATGTAATAAAAATAAAGAAGTTATGATAATTATGTATGAAAATTAAACTAATTTATATAATAATAAATCTACATGTAACAATCTGAAATATATAAAAATCCGTGTCTACTAGAAATTACCGTACAATCTTCGTGGGATCAGATCATCTGTTTTTTTGATATCTCATAAATTATTTGAGATATATTTAAGAATAAATGAGACACATTCTTATATTTAAAATATTTTCAAAATAGATGATAACCTGACTAGTATCAGATGAAGAATGCGATTGAGCTTTTTAGAGATATTTATTATCAATTATAAACCGCCGATGGAGATAATATGGCGAACGACCAGGTTAAGAAAGGCCAACGACGATACTTAATTTTCATGATTTAATTATTTCCATTTTAACATTTTTTAAGAATGTGGTAGTGGCGCAGTGGTATAAGCTGCGGGTATTTCTGGCTAGGCGATCAGGTGCCGTAGATCGCGAGTTCGAAGCCCGGCCAGGATACGAGTCTTAAAATTGTCTTCCTTCGTGATTTGTGTTACTATGTGTTACATGTACTATGAATATGATATAAAAAGCCACCTCGACACTGTCCTTAAGATATGAGTTTATAATTTAATGCATCGTTTGATGGAACATGAAATAATCCTATCATATTATGATTGTGTATTATGGTATGTGATTCCCTTTGCAATGAAACACATGTGATTTATTTACAGAGGAACTGGATACTTTACGTAACAAATTTAATCTAATAGACGAGTACAGCAATACCGATCTGAGCGACAAAACGGATCCACTGAAAGAACTCAATGAAGATGACCTCGATGGTAGTCAGGCGGTGAAAGTCAAGCCTATCGTATCACCAGCACAGCAGGGAGAAGTTAAAGAAAATCTCCCGCTGGATCAACCAACACTAGCTACTACAGGTATTCATAGAAAGATGCTAAATTCCACTCATGATTCTAAAGATTTCACTTTCTTCTCTTTGATTAAAAGACGCTAAACACTGTATGTTTTGTTTCATTTACCTATGTATATGGTGATTCTACCGTTGTCTGAGTCTTTATTTGTTTCTATGTTGGAAGCAGAAGACGGTTTCGCTTCCGCAGTACATGGTCTGATACTCCTTGTTCTTTTTTAATGCTCCTGTGCAAATTCTATATATTTTATTCACATTTTGCACAAGTTGCATCGATTTCGATTTTGAATTCCTTGTTGTTTTCACACTCTCGGTGTAGCGGTATTTCGCCATAATTTTGCAGGAGTTCTAAATTTAGGAACTTAATCTTATGGTTTGGTTTGGTTTAATTTGTTTAACGTCCTATCAACATATAAGGTCATTTCAGGACGGTCTCCCGTGTTTGCGATATGCATGCGTGTGGTGAGTGCGTATGTGTGTTTTGGGAGGCTACGGTATGTACGTGTTAAGTCTCATTGTGATAGGCCGGAACTTTTGCCGATATATAGTGCTACCTCACTGAAGCATACTGCCGAAGACACCCAGCAGGACACCCCACCCTGTCACATTATACTGACAACTGGCCAACCAGTCGTCCCACTCTCAAAATTGAAGTGTATACTTCAGGCATCGCAATTGACAAACGATTTTATTGAAAATAAGGATTGAAATAGGCTTTTGTTGATTTCAGGGGGCGACGGATAAGGTTTGCCTTGAGACTTTTTCCATATTTGTTATAAACTTCCTCGTAAAAATCAGGGTAACATGAGCAGGTTGAGCCACACGGAAAAGTTGAGATCGTCTTGATCTCGCGAGACGACTTTGCATTTACGATTAATTGCGCCTTTGATAAAACATCAAACATATTGTTTTTCATTATCTTTAAATTGCACACCTCAGCAATTATTCATGCTCGGGATATTTAAACACCGAAAATTACTTTGCAGGTCCTACTCCCATCATCCTTCACACGTACATGCGCAGTGGGTCTTCCTTTGTCGGCGATCTTCTGAAAGCTGGGGCCGAAACCTTCTACACATACGAACCAGTACACGCCTTACAGTTCACAATCAGACGTTTGGCGCCAATTAGATACCTAGATAGCCCTTCAAAGTAAGTGATTAGATACCTTGGCCGCCCGTCACAATCAGTGATTACATACCTATACCGCCTGCTACAGTAAGTGATTAGACACCTATACCGACTGTCACAGTAAGTGATACGATACCTTGATCGCCCGTCACAGTAAGTGATTACATACCTTGATCGCCCGTCACAGTAAGCGATTACATACCTAGACCGCCCGTCACAGTAAGTGATTAGATACCTTGACCGCCCGTCAGAGTAAGTGATTACATACCTAGACCGCCCGTCACAGTAAGTGATTACATACCTTGACCGCCCGTCACAGTAAGTGATTACATACCTAGACCGCCCGTCACAGTAAGTGATTACATACCTAGACCGCCCGTCACAGTAAGTGATTACATACCTTGACCGCCCGTCACAGTAAGTGATTACATACCTTGACCGCCCGTCTCAGTAAGTGATTACATACCTTGACCGCCCGTCACAGTAAGTGATTACATACCTAGACCGCCCGTCACAGTAAGTGATTACATACCTTGACCGCCCGTCACAGTAAGTGATTACATACCTTGACCGCCCGTCTCAGTAAGTGATTACATACCTTGACCGCCCGTCACAGTAAGTGATTACATACCTAGACCGCCCGTCACAGTAAGTGATTACATACCTTGACCGCCCGTCACAGTAAGTGATTACATACCTAGACCGCCCGTCACAGTAAGTGATTACATACCTTGACCGCCCGTCTCAGTAAGTGATTACATACCTAGACCGCCCGTCACAGTAAGTGATTACATACCTAGACCGCCCGTTACAGTTAGTGATTACATACCTTGACCGCCCGTCACAGTAAGTGATTACATACCTTGACCGCCCGTCACAGTAAGTGATTACATACCTAGACCGCCCGTCACAGTAAGTGATTACATACCTTGACCGCCCGTCACAGTAAGTGATTACATACCTTGACCGCCCGTCTCAGTAAGTGATTACATACCTTGACCGCCTGTCACAGTAAGTGATTACATACCTAGACCGCCCGTCACAGTAAGTGATTACATACCTAGACCGCCCGTTACAGTTAGTGATTACATACCTAAACCGCCCGTCACAGTAAGTGATTATGTCATACGATACCAACTGAACAAAGGCTTCCATTCCCCGATTTATATTTGGTATCTTGTATTGTGTAATCGGACGGGAAAGTATTATGATACTGTATATAATATTAAGCATATTATAATACTGAAAATTTACTAATTTTTTGGGAACTAAAATTTTAGCGCGTCATCAATTATTGTAAAGTAAAGCATAGTGCTGAATTGTGCATTCGTTATTATGGAAACAAGATCGATATTGGAGGTTGAAATTAGCGCTCAAATACTTTCGCTAATTGTTTCCACGGCAAAAATGCGAAAATATAAAACTAAAATATGTACCTCTACTATAATAGTTACTTAGGAGTGTTAGGGTTAAAAGGATACTGTACGTACATATTTTAGTGGTAACCTATCGGTCTCGAGTTCAAACCAAATTTCATGTTCTAATCGCCAGTATAGCCACGAAAAACAACGTACTGTCCCCTAAATAATGAAACTGAATCAACATGTGAGAGGGCGTGGGGGATTAAACACATACGACTTTTGATATAAATTTTATTTGTTTTTTGTTGTGACTATTATAAAAAAACCTATGATAGTGTAAAATCGATACAATGGAAACATTATCAATAGAAAAATATAGCCCGTTTCACAACTTCCTTGCTAAAATAATCTTATTCAGTTAAAAACCATACAAATTTAAACAGTAGAGTATTGACTAAAATACCGAAATCTTAACTCGTGCAAAAATAGTTATTTTTTCTGTCATTAATGTTTATGTAATGGCATAGGAAACATTTAAAACTATTTTATCTAATCATTTTTCAAAAATGTAATAGATAAAATAGAGGAACAATCGCAACACAAAATGTTTTTAAAATTATTTCATCAATCACCATTTGTCTTAAAAGTACTTTTACTTGTATTTTTTCCAGAACTTTCAACAATTTCCTGGATGTCGCTGTCCCAACTGTTAGAGACATGGTCACGTGTCAGTTTTCCAGACTTCCTTTTCCGTACTTTGAGGACGGATTTTTCAGCTACAGTACCAAAGCTAGTGTATTTACATCGTGTAATGACAGACAAAGAACTATTACGGACACGAAGAGGGCGTACAGATGTGCTACGGAGTTATCTAAAGAATGTTCCAAGTACTCATCCTTCGTCGCAAAAATTATTCGCATGCCTCTGTACTCTTTCGAAGAGCTCATGGAAAAAATACCAAATTTGAAAATCATCCATTTATTGAGAGATCCTAGACCGACGATGTTGTCGCAAATGAAAGCTGGTAACGTAAAACAGAAATATTTGAGATCAAACGTCACGACGTACTGTAATAGGGTTTACGATGATGTCGTAAAAGCTGAAGATTTTAACCGGAAGTTCCCTGACCGTCTGATGCGTGTTTACTACGAGGACATTGTAAAAAGACCCTTCGAACTCACCAGAAAGATGTACAATTTTGCCGGCATGTCTTTCACTGATAAAGTTTCTGATAAAATATCTAAACTGACGGGACAGACAGAAAATCGTAAAAGTTCTGACGACACAGCGTCAGCTTGGCGATTAAGCGTTGACATGGATTTCATTCGAACTGTTGACACCTCTTGTGGTCAGCTGTACACCAAAGTCGGCTTCCTCGACATGACGACGGAAGCTGATATACGGGACACGGCAAAGAGTTTAAGGGGCCCACCGCCTCCCTTTGATGACTTCCGGTTAGCGTAGTTAACCTCCCCTTTAGTGACTTCCGGTTAGCGAAGTTGAGACAGTGTAAAAATATCGATATAAATTAATGAACTGAATATAATATTGCATTTCCACCATATTATCATTGTCATAACACCTATTACCCAATGTAATCATCATAGCTATATTGTGTACGAACATTTAATAAAGTATTAAATCAACTGTAATTAGTTAGATGATCTCATCGTTTTATTCTGACGTCAAACACTCCCTTACGTCACATGCATTATAACGTCACAAAAGAAGGACTATAAGACTTTCATATGTATGTATGTAGGATGGATAGGGATATTCCACCCGAGGGGTCACAAAATGTGGTGAAACCCGAGGCTTGCCGAGGTTGGAATATCCCTATCCTACATACACACATAATGAAAGAGTCTTTTTCTCTCATACCACTACCAAATTTCTGGCGAAAGTGTCCCGCAGCTATCCATTTTCTTCAATTTTTTAATATTTTATTTGGCGTTTTACCAAAAATTGTTATGATATTCTGAAAGATCATACCCAATTTTGGCAAACTAATTTGCACACAGATTTCATTCCTTTTGTGGTTAAGTGATGAACGAATGAACTTTTCGCCGATAAAAATTGCCGTAACTTGACCGACTTTTGACGTGACCGTGATCAAATTGTCAACATCCGAGAAAAAGAAGTTCTATCAACAATACTTTGAAAAATCAAACGCTGAAATGAGTTTTCCAATTTTACTTATGATTTGATTTGCACCTCGACATATTTGATCGTTTAACGGAACAAACTGTACTTTGTATTGCCAAGTCACATTTTTTTTATAAAATACTACGTCACTATGTGACGTCACGACTGTCATTGCAATTCCATTCATAGTTCAAGGCTATTGAGAGTGATGTCGATCTCGATCGCCATGACGCGGCGATCTTTCGAGGGTGGTAATTCTAAATTCACTGTGATTTTGGCAACTTCGTGTGAGAACCAGCGAACAGTGACTTGATACGAGTATTCGATCCTTTCTTTGACATAGGATTATATGTATGTAACAAGTTTTCTTGATAGAATGACGAAGGTAGGTCCGTCGATAACGATGGTCATATATTTGAAAGGCTAGAATGACAGTTAGTTTCCCTGGTTACTCTACACAAATATAGAGTAGACTCTGTGTTACAATTAGAATAAATATTTCTTTATATGAATATCGAGGGGTGTCATTTTTACTGAATATTCCGAATACACAGGTTACTTTGTAGGCCTAGAGTGAACAAATTCCAGGCCCCTGTGCTAACGCAAACGGAACCATTTCATCGGTTGTGATGTTTGACATTTGCTCTTTATAACCTTTTTTTATTTATGGCTTTTATTCAACTTCCTATCATTGCCAGGTGATTGTGTGTGTTTGCATGTTTTTAATGGCAAATGACAAACTTATAGGGTAGGCCAGTCTGTACTGTACCGTAACTGTTACAACAAGCCTGTAGGCTTAGTCTACTGTACAGTAACAGAGTTATATTTTCGCTCTGATGAAATGTCTAATCGTTTAACCGTGTATCCCTATTGGTTTATAGCTGATATGATATATATACAAGCGCACGACGTTGTAAGAGTTGTCCCCCTTGAACGCAGATTACTCCGCGCGGGTGAAATGCTATATATATGTAAGATAGATTTATCTAACATAGCTATCTTACATGGGCAAACTCTATTCAACATGGCGCGATATGAGTGAAATGTTTTTCAGATATTTCAGATTAGCGCAAACCATTCGTATTCTACTGGCGATTTGCTTGATGGCGAGATCTGGGATATACTGTTCAACATACAGTTGTAACGGTCTCGTTTTGTGTTACTTCCAAAACTGCTATCAAGTGTACATTTATGCACGTGTAGTAAGTAAGGATAATACAGTATTTGCTTTTATAAAATAGAAAATATATTCAGAAAATAAATGGAAATAAGTAGGATTTTTACGAAACTTTCGTCTGTTTACGGTAACGAATCATATCACATATTTGGCGGCCATTTTGTATTGATACTGCTGTGTGTGTTAGGGTATATATTTATATATATATATATATATATTGAACGATAGAAAACGCAGGAAGTGTTTGAATCATAATTTATCTATCCTTCAATTGCGAATGACAACAATATGGATTTCAATAGGCGATAGTGCCTGCTTAATGCTTAATGCCGACTTCCTGTTTTATTTAACTCTATTCACTACTTACTGCCAACTGCTTGTTATATTTAACTACATTATTTGTTTTGTTTTTGTTTAACGTACCATTAACAGCCAGGATCATTTAAGGAAGTGCCAGGTTTTAACTACATTCACTACTTACTGCCTACTACTAGTTATATTTAACTACATTAACTACTTACTGCCTACTACTAGTTATATTTAACTACATTAACTACTTACTGCCTACTACTAGTTATATTTAACTATATTAACTATTTACTGCCTACTACTAGTTATATTTAACTACATTAACTATTTACTGCCAACTGCGTGTTATATTTAACTATATTAACTACTTACTGCCTACTACTAGTTATATTTAACTATATTAACTACTTACTGCCCACTGCGTGTTATATTTAACTACATTAACTACTGACTGCCTACTACTAGTTATATTTAACTACATTAACTACTTACTGCCTACTACTAGTTATATTTAACTATATTAACTACTTACTGCCCACTGCGTGTTATATTTAACTACATTAACTACTTACTGCCTACTACTAGTTATATTTAACTATATTAACTATTTACTGCCCACTGCTTGTTATATTTAACTACATTAACTACTTACTGCCAACTGCTTGTTATATTTAACTACATTAACTACTTACTGCCTACTACTAGTTATATTTTGCTATATTAACTATTTACTGCCCACTGCTTGTTATATTTAACTACATTAACTATTTACTGCCCACTGCTTGTTATATTTAACTACATTAACTACTTACTGCCAACTGCTTGTTATATTTAACTACATTAACTACTTACTGCCAACTGCTTGTTATATTTAACTACATTAACTACTTACTGCCTACTACTAGTTATATTTAACTACATTAACTACTTACTGCTTACTACTAGTTATATTTAACTATATTAACTATTTACTGCCCACTGCGTGTTATATTTAACTACATTAACTACTTACTGCCTACTGCTTGTTATATTTAACTACATTAACTACTTACTGCCTACTACTAGTTATATTTAACTACATTAACTACTTACTGCCCACTACTAGTTATATTTAACTACATTAACTACTTACTGCCCACTGCTTGTTATATTTAACTATATTAACAATTTACTGCCCACTGCGTGTTATATTTAACTATATTAACTACTTACTGCCTACTACTAGTTATATTTAACTACATTAACTACTTACTGCACTGCTTGTTATATTTAACTACATTAACTACTTACTGCCTACTACTAGTTATATTTAACTACATTAACTATTAACTGCCCACTGCTTGTTATATTTAACTACATTAACTACTTACTGCCTACTACTAGTTATATTTAACTATATTAACTACTTACTGCCCACTGCGTGTTATATTTAACTACATTAACTACTTACTGCCTACTGCTTGTTATATTTAACTACATTCACTACTTACTGCCTACTACTTGTTATATTTAACAACATTAACTACTTCCTGCCTACTACTAGTTATATTTAACTACATTAACTACTTCCTGCCTACTACTAGTTATATTTAACTACATTAACTATTTACTGCCCACTGCGTGTTATATTTAACTATATTAACTACTTACTGCCTACTACTAGTTATATTTAACTACATTAACTACTTACTGCCCACTGCTTGTTATATTTAACTACATTAACTACTTACTGCCAACTGCTTGTTATATTTAACTACATTAACTACTTACTGCCTACTACTAGTTATATTTAACTACATTAACTACTTACTGCCTACTACTAGTTATATTTAACTATATTAACTATTTACTGCCCACTGCGTGTTATATTTAACTACATTAACTACTTACTGCCTACTACTTGTTATATTTAACTACATTAACTACTTCCTGCCTACTACTAGTTATATTTAACTACATTAACTACTTACTGCCCACTGCTTGTTATATTTAACTCTATTAACTATTTACTGCCCACTGCGTGTTATATTTAACTATATTAACTACTTACTGCCTACTACTAGTTATATTTAACTACATTAACTACTTACTGCACTGCTTGTTATATTTAACTACATTAACTACTTACTGCCTACTACTAGTTATATTTAACTACATTAACTATTTACTGCCCACTGCTTGTTATATTTAACTACATTAACTACTTACTGCCCACTGCTTGTTATATTTAACTATATTAACTACTTACTGCCCACTGCTTGTTATATTTAACTACATTAACTACTTACTGCCAACTGCTTGTTATATTTAACTACATTAACTACTTACTGCCAACTGCTTGTTATATTTAACTACATTAACTACTTACTGCCTACTACTAGTTATATTTAACTACATTAACTAACTACTTACTGCCTACTACTAGTTATATTTAACTCTATTAACTATTTACTGCCCACTGCGTGTTATATTTAACTATATTAACTACTTACTGCCTACTACTAGTTATATTTAACTACATTAACTACTTACTGCACTGCTTGTTATATTTAACTACATTAACTACTTACTGCCTACTACTAGTTATATTTAACTACATTAACTATTTACTGCCCACTGCTTGTTATATTTAACTACATTAACTACTTACTGCCCACTGCTTGTTATATTTAACTATATTAACTACTTACTGCCCACTGCTTGTTATATTTAACTACATTAACTACTTACTGCCAACTGCTTGTTATATTTAACTACATTAACTACTTACTGCCAACTGCTTGTTATATTTAACTACATTAACTACTTACTGCCTACTACTAGTTATATTTAACTACATTAACTACTTACTGCCTACTACTAGTTATATTTAACTATATTAACTATTTACTGCCCACTGCGTGTTATATTTAACTACATTAACTACTTACTGCCTACTACTTGTTATATTTAACTACATTAACTACTTCCTGCCTACTAGTTATATTTAACTACATTAACTACTTACTGCCCACTGCTTGTTATATTTAACTATATGAACTATTTACTGCCCACTGCGTGTTATATTTAACTACATTAACTACTTACTGCCTACTACTTGTTATATTTAACTACATTAACTACTTCCTGCCTACTAGTTATATTTAACTACATTAACTACTTACTGCCCACTGCTTGTTATATTTAACTATATTAACAATTTACTGCCCACTGCGTGTTATATTTAACTATATTAACTACTTACTGCCTACTACTAGTTATATTTAACTACATTAACTATTAACTACTTACTGCCTACTACTAGTTATATTTAACTACATTAACTATTTACTGCCCACTGCTTGTTATATTTAACTACATTAACTACTTACTGCCCACTGCTTGTTATATTTAACTATATTAACTACTTACTGCCTACTACTAGTTATATTTAACTACATTAACTACTTACTGCCTACTACTAGTTATATTTAACTATATTAACTACTTACTGCCCACTGCTTGTTATATTTAACTATATTAACTATTTACTGCCCACTGCTTGTTATATTTAACTATATTAACTACTTACTGCCCACTGCTTGTTATATTTAACTACATTAACTACTTACTGCCCACTGCTTGTTATATTTAACTATATTAACAATTTACTGCCCACTGCGTGTTATATTTAACTACATTAACTACTTACTGCCCACTGCTTGTTATATTTAACTACATTAACTACTTACTGCCTACTACTAGTTATATTTAACTACATTAACTATTTACTGCCCACTGCTTGTTATATTTAACTATATTAACTACTTACTGCCTACTACTAGTTATATTTAACTACATACTGCCTACTACTAGTTATATTTAACTATATTAACTACTTACTGCCCACTGCGTGTTATATTTAACTACATTAACTACTTACTGCCTACTACTAGTTATATTTAACTACATTAACTACTTACTGCCTACTGCTTGTTATTTTTAACTAAATTAACTACTTACTGTCAACTGCTTGTTATATTTAACTATATTCAATACTTACTGTTGTTACATACCATTGTTCTTTACTTGTTTGTATTTCGCGCTTAAAGACTTGTACGTGAACCGGATGTGTGACCGGATATATGACAAAGGACATTCCAGAACGTGCGGTGTTAACACGTCAACATGTAGGTGTAGCGGCACAACACCGCGGCTATTTACTCATTTATTGGACATAAATACACAAACTACAGCTTGCGGTGAGTACCGTACATACAAACCCAATTGTATATATTGTTTATAACTGTTGTTGACATGCTGTGTAGATAAACAGCAAGGTATTATAGTTGTCTATTTATAGATACCCACCCGGTATGTTGCACGGGTGTATACAGGTGTGCTTAGCGTATTGTATATTTATTAATAGGGTATTATACGACATGTACAGTTATATAGATGATATTTTAGAGATATACCAATCATGTAGCATTATATACATATAAGTTAATGTCTACATAGTCTGAATTACGGATGGTCATTGTTATATGCACACGTGTAACGTGAGTGCATGTCAGTGTAAATATTAAGGCGTCGTGTGTAATACTTTCAGTAATTTAAGGTGTAGTCATTTTATTGCATATATGTATCATATCAGTCAATATAACGGTTGTAAATAGGTTAGGTTAGTTGGGCCATAATTATTTAGTAGTATATTTGTATTATATTTTAGTTTAACCCATTGGTGAGGATAGACCATAATGTAGTGTGGATGATCCTGGAAGGATCATGGTCAGAACAGAGTCCTGACAGGGACATATGCCAGACTGATGTGTGGTGGAGCGAGGTGGCCTGGGTACTGTGGTTGCGACTCACAGCCAGAACCTTGATGGACAGCCATGAGTGGTATTCTTTGCTGGCAATATAGAACTGTTCGTGATGAGGCTTGATGGTGCCCGTCTTGTGAAGAGAACTGGGTTTCTTGATGACACTCCATGGTGGAAATCTGCCCACCAGTGTAGACTATTTAGGTGACCTCATAGACAGTGATGGAAATCTGCCCATTCCTAGAGTGAACCATTAATTTGTGATATATGTTCTTGTTAAATGTGTGAAAGTGAGTGTGGATGTGCAATTGTTCATAGTGTATAGTGTAATTAAATGTTGTAAATAATGTAAATACAGTGTGTTGTGTTTCTATCTCTGCACCAGATTGGACAATATGCTCATCCCGTTACAACTGTCGCCTTTTTGCTAAAAATAAACCTATATCGCTACTGACTTCCGACTACAATGTATGTTTTAAATACATTCAATACTTACTGCTGACTTCTTACAAAAAATAAAACTACATCACTATTTTCTTCCGACTTGCTATGTTTTAACTACTTTCACTACCTTC
Organism: Pecten maximus; assembly: GCF_902652985.1. NCBI lineage: Eukaryota > Metazoa > Mollusca > Bivalvia > Pectinida > Pectinidae > Pecten > Pecten maximus. Next base: position 20,788,708 of record NC_047027.1, read on the forward strand.
GTCGCATAGTTTAACTGCACTAAACTACTCACTGCACTATTTTGAGATATTGATCAGGTTTCTATCTTGCAGTTTCTGTTTTGTGTACTGCCAACTATAATGTGAAATGCCAGCTTTATATCCGATGCCTACTGTTTACTCTTTTCAGCTCACTGCTTGCTATTTTGTTAAACTTTTTAAAGAATTTCTTTGACTAATTCCTTTAAAATCCCATGCTTATTCTCACAACAGTTTTTTTATGTGGACTCTAACCTTATCCTCCTCTTCATTTCAGGATCATCTTTGAGTTGCCTCTGATATGGCCTCGAAATCCTGGTCAAATTTACTGAATTATATTTCGTCATTTCATCATAGCTTCTACCATACCTTGAAAATATGGAAACACCTTTATCACTCTTTAACAGTCGTGCATACTCCCAATAATTATTGTCACCAAACCATTGATATATAAGTACAGTTGTTTGATCCATAGCTGGTGGGGGGCCGCGGTGGCCGAGTGGTTAAGGTGTCCCGACACTTTATCACAAGCCCTCCACCTTTGGGTTGCGAGTTCGAAACCTACGTGGGGCAGTTGCCAAGTACTGACCGTAGGCCGGTGGTTTTTATCCGGGTACTCTGGCTTTCCTCCACTTCCAAAACCTGACATGTCCATAAATGACCCTGGCTGTTATTAGGACGTTAAACAAAAACAAACAAAAAACAAACCATAGCTGGTGTCTTCTTGTCTCGGGTTAAGTCTCATTCTCAAAAGAAAAGTGAGAAATATATTACATGTGTTCTTATAATATATAAATATGATCTTTCTTGGCTGTTTTTGCATAAGAAAACTCTTACGCAGACCCAGTTTATGATGATAACGGTGTTATCATGATGATAACGGTGTTATCATCATTTAAAGAAAATTTTTACTTTGATATGTACAGTTTTATTAGTTCCATTTGTTAGTCTTTATGTTCAATAAGTCTCATTTGCGAAAACATCACTGCATTAATCTTAAATTCCAGCAGTGTTACATACTCCAGTAAGATTTGTTTCTAGATAAATAGCAGTCATTTTCCGTCATCAATACAAATTATTTTAACACAATATACCTGAGGCGTTGACAGTGATTTAGGGGCTTGTATTTATTGTCATTTTGTGTGATCTTAATATATGTATTTGTCGTTTAAAATGTCATAATATCACAAAAACAATAAAACAACTGCGTCACCAGCTCGAATGGTGAAATAATAGGATTAATTTACCAGATTAAGGTCTCGGTCTAATCCTTAGAAGGCGATCTTAGTAATCTGATATAATGATGGATAATAAGTCGAAATTACATTTACTAGGCTCGTGTTTCTGTAAAATCATATATTAACAAAACATGGATATTTGATAGACGTATATATGGTTTTATTCTCAATATATATTTCTATCTCATCTGAACGCACACAATAGTGCATGACAATAACCTCTTTCTGCCTTTCATCACATAAAATATACATAATATTGTCCATCACCTCTCTGCCTTAAATCACATCAAAAATACATACTATTGTCCATCATCTCTCTGCCTTCATAAAATAAAACATACATAATATTGCCAATCATATCGCTGCCTTCCATCAAATAAATCATATATAATATTGCCCATCAACGCTCTGTCTTCCATCACATAAAACATACATAATATTGCCCTTCATCTCTCTGTCTTCAATCACATAAATCAAACATAATATTGCCCATCACCTCTTTGTCTTCAATCATATAAAACAAACATACTGTTGCCAATCACATCTCTCCTTTCAATCACATAAAACATACATAATATTGCCCATCACCTTTCTGGCGTCCATCATATAAACATACATAATATTGCCCGTCCCCTCACTGCCTTCGATAAAAAAAAAACCCAAACATAATATTGCCATTCATCTCTCTGCCTTCCATCACATAAAACATACATAATATTGCCAATCACATCTCTGCCTTCCATCACATGAAACAAACATAATATTGTCAGTCATATATCTGCCTTCCATCACATAAATTATACATTATATTGCCCATCACCTCTTTGCCTTCCATCGCATGAAACATACATAGTATTGCCCATCACCCTTTCCTGTCATCCAAACAAAATATACACAATTTTGCTCCTCCAATCCACATGCCTCCTATATCATGAAAACATTCCACATTACTCCTCAACTCTTCCCAACACCATGACCAATTATAGACCATGCTATCGTGAAGCATGGGCAGTGTTTATTTGAACATATAAAAAAACGAAATCAAGATTATTTATTGAGTTAAAAAAAATCTATAATCATGTTTATATTAGGCATACGTTCTGATAACATCATTATCTTGGGCAAGTGACCCGTGTAACAGATATGCGAACTCTAAAAAGTCCGATAATGGCGGACGAAGGTGCAAGCTCGCGATACGTTTGATGCTTTTAAATTTATTTACTGTATCGATATCAACAATTTGATAAGTGCACGGCACCCTGTAACACTTAATAATTAATAGCTTATGGATATAAACAAAAGACATCACTATATGCTGTAGTTAATTGAAACACCAAAGTTTCTATGCTAGCATTGTGGAAAAACATATGAAAACAAAAGTAGTTTAATATTTCTATTTGAATGATATTTGTAATTTTTCATGGACGATGTATTCTCTATATCTTGCGCATTGTGAGAAATGGTGTAGAAGTGTTTGTAATAATTACAGCATATAGTGATGTCTTTTGTGTACATCCTTTAACAATTAAATGTAAAGGGTGCCCAGTCGCCCCGACATTAAACAGAAGACCAGTGTGTAGATGAAAGAAAAGAGACCATAGTGGCATCAGTAGGAATTAGTAGTTTTGTATCAAAATACAACTGGTCCCTCTATGAATTAAGTTTAACTAGAGTACAGATTCCATATCTCGACGTGTGGCGAATGAAGTATCCCCGAGGAACAAAAACACTTTGGTACGGTTTATATGTGACAAGAGTGTAAACTTAAGAGCTTTTATATGCGTAAAACGATAGAAAAGAAAAAGAAATATTTAAAGAAAGTAATTTGTTCGAGTTGCATATTATTTAAAAGAAAAAATAAAATAAAATATTATAACCAATGTGTGTGGACTGGTTGTTTGTTGTTTACAAGGTTTATTGTGTGTGAACTAGTTGTTTATTGTTTACAAGGTTTATTGTGTGTGAACTAGTTGTTTATTGTTTACAAAGTTTATTTTGTGTAAGGACTTGTTGTTTACAACAAGGTTAATTGTGTGTGTGGACTGGGTGTTTGTTGTTTACAAGGTTTATTGTGTGTGAACTAGTTGTTTATTGTTTACAAGGTTTATTGTGTGTGTACTGGTTGTTTGTTGTTTACCAGGTTTATTGTGTGTGTGGAATTGTTGTTTGTTTTTTTACAAGGTTTATTGTGTGTTTTGACTTATTGTGTGTTGCGTACAACCAGTTGTATTGTGTGTCTAGACTCGTTTGTTGTTTGCAACAAGGTTTATTTTAGATGTTGACTGGTTGTTTGTTGTTTACATCATATTTCATTGGTTGAGTCCGTCTAAAGCCACGTTTTGTTTTTGTTAGTTAGGCTAAGCGAGAACTTAACAAAACGTACCGTATTTATGGTTCAGACGTGGTTAAGCCGGGCACGAACATTACTGATTCCATTATATTAATTCTTTTTATGTATTAAGCGCAGGTGGTACTTTCCTGTTTATGTCTTTCAATCCAGAAGATTATTAGATTGTTATACATGTCTGATCAATTAAATTTTCATTACAATTGACATTAATGAAAAAACCCAGTATAAATACCAATTCTCTTCTCGGAGAAATTTACTGACGGAATGTATGTAAGACTGGAATTTTATCTTTCGGGTAACCTGAAGTAACAGTAGTTTGTTAATTCACTGGCATTGTCAACATGGAATCGGTAGAATTTATTATTATTGCAGTTGTTTTACTAATTGTATTCTCCACTAACTCACAGAGCCAAAATATTTTGTATGAAGTCGAGATGTGCCATAAAAAATACCATTCCTGTTTAAGTGAAAAGGAAAAGATGTTTTGCATGTGTGACTCACTATGCGAATACTACGATGATTGTTGCTTTGACGCAGGAAATACCAAACAAGATATAACAGAACACAAGAATGCACAACTTGCTTACCTTGATAGAACAACTTGTGAAGTTGTTGGTAATGGGGAAATGGTACGTATAAATCAGGATAAAGGAGCTTTCATGGTATCATCTTGTCCCAAATATCTGAGTGTTGAAGTAGACGTGAAACATAAATGTGAAAACAATGTGTCTCACAGAGACGTTCGGGATGTGAAGGACATTGTGCCTGTAACTGACATATACACTAACATCACCTTCAAAAACAGACACTGTGCAAAATGCAATCAGGTACAAAACTGGATTCCTTGGATTCTGGAAATACATTGTGGAATAAACTCATTTTTGTACCAGGGCTACAGAAAGACACTTTCATTGGCTGAATCAATTACATTTGGAGTTCATGATACAGATTGTGGCCATCGGTTTTTACCGCCGAAATCTACCAAATCAAGACAATGTTTCCAAACTTTTAAATATAATGTATGGAACGCGTCGTCACATTTTCCCAAGACGACGTGTGGAAATCGTGTCTTGAAACCTATTTATTACAAAGGCGACGTTTACAGAACGATACATTGTTTTCTCGATGCCAGTTATCTTAACTATTCAATGGTACCAAAGCACGTGCTATGCTTCCTTGAAAAAACTGTTCTTAAGTCCCAGCATTTGTTTACGCTATTCAGCGTGATAGATATGTCGTCACTGTTAATGATAGACTCCAACACAACCAAATGTGGCCACACAGGGATATACCTTTCAGACAAGGTAAGGTTAACCTATTGTTAAGATAAAAACGTGATCATAAATGATTTTATATAATGGTCAATACGATACTTTAGCATAACTAATCAGTGAAACTGTGGAATTTAAAATGATTTCGGTTACATTTCTGATATCATAAACCTTACCATCATTCTTTTGCTTTGTGTTTGAATGATCTTTTCCTTAACGTCTAAATTCTGAGTATATTCATGCCATTAAAATTTTCCACTTTCCCAAATATCTCAATTGATATATACAATGTTCATTAGGTAGACTGGACACTCGACCTAGTAGTGACCGGAATTGCATGAACGTTTGTGTATCTACCTATAGTCCGTCAACATGTCTGCATTGATCTTTTCAACCTCATCTACCTATGAAAAACATGACAACTAACATTTGTGAAGAAGTTGATCTAAAAAAACAATCATTAATTGAAAAATGTTTCCAAGCTTCGATTTTTCCTTTGTCAAGCGAAGGCTCATTTTCAGAAAGCTAACAAACACAATTAATTGGTATACACCTATAACGGGCCGTCATTAGTGATATTTTTCATTCCTTTTAACCTCACCCAACCGTCGTAAAACGCCACAATTCATATTTGTTAATATAACAATATAAAAAAAACCTTAACTGAGAGCTTTGAAAACTCACTATTCTTTTCTTCCTTGGTTCAGCAATTAGTCAATTTTTAAAAGGTTATACTCTTATTTTTTTCAATTGCTGTTTCGGTTTAAAATAAACTTCTTGAATTTCTACAAAATTAATCAATTGCATTCTGGTAAAAAATCAGTTAAATATTTCACAGGAAAAGTGGTACAATTTGCAGGGTAAGCGTTAAGTTTGTCAGTAACTCAATATAGAATAACAAAAAAAAAGAAGAAAAAAAAGATGTCAAAATCAAACGTATATACAGGAGATAATTGTTGTTTCAGGGTATTCGTTTAGTAAAAGAACTTCAAGCTCAATTAATTGCAAAATCCTAAATGATGGTACTCATTCAGTACGCATGTGTGTTAATGTTCCACTAACATTTGTTAACCTCACCTAAATCACTATTTATCTAAACAAACGTGTTATCTAATCCTTTCAGTTAGTTTCGCTTTTTGATATGTGTATTTGATTGTTAAGAACCAAATGTCTATATTCAGACCCTTGGGCTTGTTCTCATTTAACTACGTAGCCACGCGGCTGGAACGAGGGATGACTTTATCACTTCCTCGGTAAAACCGCCAAGTGCACCTAATTCCTCCATTTCACTGTGTACATGAACACATTTTTTCAAAGCCTACTTAGAAATGATTTAAAAGTACTGTCCGATCTTCTAAATATTTACTTTGATCCATCTTATTGTGTACTGAAGAGGCACTTACTAGCGAATCGGCATTTAATTGCTCAGGCATGGACGGCACAATTCATCATTTCATTTCCAAAACTCGCTATACATGCTGTGTTATTCCAAATTCACTCTGTCAATGTTGGGGCTCTTCAAAGATTTGTCGTTGCTTTGCAGCGTAACATTGTCAACAAACCAATGCCGATGTCTTACACGATAATTTTTTTCCGTTCATGTAAATGAAAGCCAATTTTCGATTATATTATCAACAGCTTTACACAAAGTACCATAGTTACACCATGCAACCAACCCACATAAACAGCATAAGGGAGACAACTCGAAAGGATGGTAAACATGTGATTCCATTTAAGGCGTTAGAACTCACTGTGTGAGCGAGACATATTGTCAATATTAGATAACAAATCTTAAAAGATATCTTGCCAGCAATCTACAGACTTATCTTTATGACAAATCCCTACTGATGGCAAAAATGAATTAAACACAAGATATACCAACTGGTCTGAATTAGCAGTAGAAATACCATCCATAAAATGGTCATATTCTTTAAAGTATTGCTATGATGATCCATAAAGAGGGTTCAAAGTTCATCAAATCACTTTTAGGACGCGATTATCTAAGGAGGGTTCGATGGGCAGCTTTCTTAAAGATTCCAAAGAAATATTCACATAACATCCAAACACCTCAAACTGCAGTAAGGTAGTAAAAAATATGTTTGTGTCAATAGTATTAGGTTCTTATTTTGTGGAAAACTTCAGCATAATTTTCAACCCCCGAAGCCACTTTTGTTGCTTCAGCATGGCGTCAATAACGAATTGAGACGCGCATGCGCTAGGCCAGCTGATGAATATCCCAAAATATAGTTTTTGAGGGCAACATTAGCCAATATGCGTAGGGGGTTTGAAGCTCCTCCTGAAACATTCCACCTTTTATAGGTATATATATTTGTATGATACACATTGTGTTGATTTTGACAGTTCCATGTTTATTAAATAAGTAAACATATTTGTACAACTGATTTATTTCATTCCTCTTTAGGTTATGTGTCAGCATCTGTATTGTCCAATCAACACGGAGCCATATGGTGGCAGATGCCGAAATGTTTTATCCTCAACTGATGGGAAAATCCTGGACCTACTATTTGAAGTGAACGGTGATTTTGATAGAAGAGATTTGTATATGAGATCACTGTTATTTCGTAATGTGCTTAGTGACATTTTGTCATTATTGAGCAGTTGTATAACACAAACAGGACATGGCTACATAAAAGACGCAGCGATAGAGTTTGTTCCTGGTAAACTTGCTGACAAGACATGTCATATGGGTATAATACGGTACCCACTTAAGAAGAAAGCAAACACACACTGTAACACGGAATACGAAAGACAGTTAGTCAAGAGCATTGCTGTACATTATAGTAGGAATTTCTTTAATGGGATCAAAATTGGACACGTGAATGACGTCACCAATTCATCATGTCGGATTAATGTCTCTCTCAGTAACCCTGTGTATATCATGGACCAGCATTGGTGTGGAAATCAGTTACCCTGTCCAGCTGTAAAAGTCGATCTGATCAGAAACAATTCGGATCTGCTTGGTTTCGAAAGAACTGTGCGAAATACGGCGTATGAAAGGGGTGTGTACTATGACTTAAATGGGACAATTATCGATGCCTCAGATGTTGTATATTTTAATGATGGTTATTACCTTTGTATCGAGACTTATCGTTCTAGATATAAAACAGTCACCCGTGAGAACAGCATCCATTACAGGACTATCATCATAACGGTGTGTACCTGTGTATCTATGTTAGGCTTGCTCTACTGCATGGTCCAGTATTCTGTTGTTCCATTCATTAAGACTGGTAAATCAGATCTGATATTAATGTTGCTTGTCTTTTTACTCCTTGCTCAAAAGTGTTTCTTGATTATGCTTTATTTCAACCACGTAAACCAGTTTTGTGAATGGCTTGGTATGCTTCATCACTTTGCATGGATTGGTTCATTTGTATTCATGTTCTCATGCTCTTTTCGTTTGTATGAAGAAGTGAAAAACATAAAGACGTGTAAGAGATTGGAGAACACTTCGAGGACAGTTAAATATATTTGTATTGGCTTTAGCTTTACTGCCGGTATCGTTTTATCCACAAAGATCATGAATTTGTCTCTATCACCGTCAGAAAACTGGTATGGTGGAAGAGTGTGTCTTATTTCCAATGTGTTCGCCTTATTACTTGCTTTCATTATACCGACATCAGTGGTTGTGTATGGAAACATGCTTGTGTTTGCCTGTATAAAACATAATATATCTACAACACCCATACCAACTCTGTCCAATACAATCCAGTCCAAACTGATAGTCTTCATGACATTGTCAACACTTATGGGGTGTATTTGGATTCTTGGAATTGTTGCGTTGATAGATGAAGTTGAAGGACTCCTCAATATATTTGAGCATGTAGTTAGTCTTCAAGGGGTGCTAGTTACAATTATTTTTGCATGTAATCATCGCAATTTGAAATATCATTTAACTGTGAAATGTTAATGTATTGTTATGACATTTCAAATATACGTTCAATCCGATAAACAATCACCCTAGAAGTAAAAATATTAAATATGTTGTCTGTATAAGAACACGTGGACCCCTAAACAGTACATATTAAAACAAATTAATAGTAAAACAAAGAGTCGAGAATGGAATCTCTGGCTTAGGTACATAACCTTAGTTAAGCTGTTGAATATTAATATTTGTTTTGTGGCTACTACTAGTTAATACACTTTTCGTAAATATGTCAAATGTTGATTAGGTGATTTTGAAATTTGACAAATAAATATAATCGCTTAATGTTGTAGTTGTTATAATCAGTGATTCATTTTGAGAGTAAATGGTATACATGTACATATTTAATTTCCTACAACTACTTGATCACAAACACGTATTATTTCGTCCTAAGTTGGTCTGACCTTGCTCAGCAGTGGTTCATGATTGTGAGAGTTGAAATCCTAACAATTTCCATTTCATGGCAAAACATCTAATTTACCATGAATAATATTGTACAAAGACTACTCTTGATGAAAAACCAGACTTAGTCTCTTCATTCTCAATAGTTATAGTTGTATATATTAATGGTCGCGTACTATATATTTTCTAGGGGTCGTATCAAAATTGAAACTTTCATTGCTATTTTGTACGTGGCATGTAAAATAAGGCATATTGACGGTTTCTAATGTTTATATTCACATTCGCTAGCAAAAGTAACTTATTCATTTCCTGAAAACGTCATCCTATTGTTATTTTCCAGATTTAGATCTAAAGCTTATCTGTTTAATTAGTCATTTAAGCTAAGTCGTTGTGGGATGTTTGGGTGGTGACTGGACAATATGTTTTTTCATGGGTTAAAGGCTGTATGGTCAGTTGACACTACGGACAATGTATGTCTAAAACTCTGGTGGATATGACCTGCTTACCATCACTCGTTCAAGGAGGACTAGCTGTGTAATTAATTAACGGTGTATTTCGATATGATTCCCTGTGTTACAGTCTGCAATAGTTAAAGTATATTAACATATACCCATAACACTTGTTTTTGAATATCAGAATTTAATATTCTGGATGTAAATATATATATATTCACCTCCTTTTGACTAAGTCACTGTTATGTATTACCTGCTTCCCTCTTTGTCCATTAAATATGCTGGATAAATTCTGTTATCTATATAGCATATGTACATGCACATCAATTTGCCTTTACACTTGAAATTTATTTGTTATAATGTACATATGAAGGAGACTGGAATACTATCATTATTTAAAGGCCTGACAGAAAAACGTTGTTCTTTCCTTTTACCGATGACTAATTATTCTTTTAAGAATTCTTGCACTGCCATTTGATCAATCTTACCTTCTATTTAAGTATTGGAAGAATTCATAGAGTTTGGTTTGGTTTATTTTGTTTAACGTCCTATTAACAGCTAAGGTCATTTAAGGACGGCCTCCCGTGCGTGCGACATGCATGCGTGTGTTGAGTGCGTATGTGTGTTTTGGGAGGCTGCGGTATGTTCGTGTTAAGTCTCCTTGTGATAGGCCGGAACTTTTGCCGATTTATAGTGCTACCTCACTGAAGCATACTGCCGAAGACACCCAGCAGCACACCCCACCCGGTCACATTATACTGACAACGGGCGAACCAGTCGTCCCACTCCTAATATGCTGAGCGCTAAGCAGGAGTAGCAACTACCAATTTTTGAAGACTCTGGTATGTCTCGGCTAGGGGACAGAACCCAAAGCCTTCCTCACAGGGGCGAATACTCAACTAAAGGCCAAAAGTGAGGCATTGTCAAGGGAGACATAAGGAAGAGGAAAGTTGTTAAGAAAGAAGAGAAAAGATAAGATCCCAAGTTTAGTCGCCTCTTACGATCATGCAATGGGGGCAGCAGGTACAATTCTTACGCCCTACCTGCAGGACAGGAATTCATAGAGGGAACATAACATTTTTCTGTCGGGTGAAGAAGACTGATATAGGTTAAGTCTGTTGTCTGATTGTTTTTAGACAATGATGTATTTACATGCATAAATATTTGTATTATATATGTTTGTTCATGAAATATACTGAAGTGGAAGTGGAAATGGTAAAAAACATATATGAATGACATTTTAAAACAAATTTAAAATTGCATATATAGATACAGAATAGTATTAAACTGTACTCAATCGAAGAATATGTTCACATTTAACACATCATCGCCAAATGATTTTCCAGATGGAATTTTGCTAAACTACCTGCATTAATACTTAACGAATACATGTAATATGATGAGCCTCACATTTTAAGCATTCAACATCGAAACCTACCCTGTATTTGATACCATTCATTTTACCAGTCTAGATGATGATTTGTAAGTTAGAATGTACAAAGTCAAACAGAAATGACCTGTATAAGAAAATGTTGGCAGGTTATGGGCATGAGCCACCAATCACTGTATATTACATAAAATAGAAGCTGAAATTTTAACGGACGAAATAGAGTTGAGAATGGAAAACCGTGTTTGAAGAACTAGTCTTGACTTTGGCTATCGATAATTGCGGTATTTCGGGGTTATTTTTGAAACTACATTGATTGTAAATATATATAGGAATTCGTATAGAAAACTGAAAAATAAATATATTCGTAATTCTGCAGTTGTTGGTGTCATCATCAGTGGTTCACCTTAGTTAAATAAGTTACATAACATACACATTCTATTCCATAAATATACTTTAACACAGACCTATTCCTTTACCCCCCAAGAGCATCTGCCCATGCTGTGCATGATTGTGGAAGATGAAATTTTTACTATTAAGGACGATATGTCTAATTTACCACGGAAATAAGATCAAACTAGGATTAGTCTTGAGGTACTCAACATTTGTATATGGCTTTAAATATGTGGATGTTATTAGATATTTTCCTGTTCCTGGCGTAAAACATACATAATTTACAATTTGTTTATTACGTGCACATATAAAATAACACAAGCAAACAGTTTCACATATTCAGAATTATATTCGTTGGCGCTGATACCCTATTCAACCCACGATAACGTAAACAGCTTTATTACCTATTTTTCTCATAACAAATATGTTACGTTTTCCTGATTTTTCCCAGGGGAGTCATCAGCGATGGCAGAGAATGATAATTTTTTTGTGCGATTTCGGTATTTCTCCCCAACAAAAGAAAGGAAGCATGAAACGCGAAATAACAAATAACGGATATATTTCGTCCCTCCGCAAGAGATAACAATAATCTTTGTTTTGTCTAATGTAATCTGTTCGCGTTCACTATATACACTCTAAAAGTGTTCATAGGCCAAACTCGGTTACCACATGTACGATGTTGACTACCCCTGGGAATTACACAGTACGCATTTGTGTATGTAGTACGTCTATGTCAAGAACTAGCTATTGTTATGTATTTAACGTTACGGATTGTTTGGTCAATATACATTTTGTGCTATGTTATGCCATTTGTAAGATGTTACGTAATAAAGCTTTGTTCTCGATTTAATTGCCACATGTGTTGTTGTTCTGTAAATCTAAGTACTATAACGATGTCTATATCGACATAGGATTTTCTGCGAAACTACGTCCAGAAGGAAGCATATTGTTCGGTTAACGTTATAGTGCCTAGCCTAGCTCGAGTTTCCGCGGGCTCCGAAACCACACGCAGAGCTAGATCACACTATTATATTTCCTTTAACGTTCGTTGTCGCTAAGACACTGGTGCAGATAAAATAAATCGGGCATGACATAAACTGGTAAGTGGGATATCTACTTTTCCAAAAGCACTCATTTAATTCCTCCTCAATATCATTTTCCGTCCGAAAACTCCGTCGCTTTCCCCTGCAAAAAACACTGTAAACTGCCATTTTGTAAGTGCCAGTGCGATAATTCAAAGGTTTAAGCACAATTGACATCTGTAGCCTTTGATGTATAAAGGGATTTCATAGCCTCTCATCTAGAGATGTTATACTGGATTAAATCTTAATATGAGGGGCCTCACAATCACTGAGAAGTTTTTTGAATAAGATCATTTGACCTCCAGGTGACCTTGAAAGGGGTTCAAGATTGCCAAGTATTCATTTGAGCAAACAAGATATTAAAGCATGCTACCGGCACAATATAAAGTATTTGGGCCTCTTGGCTATTGAAAATAAGTTCTTAATGTGTTTAACCTGTTTTACCAATGTGACTTTGATAGCAATTCAGCCATTTTCGCCTGAATGCGTAAACATTGTCTTCTTATCCAAGTAATGCTCCAGACTAATGGTTTAAAAATATCAAGCAATACAGAATGACTTAAAATGTACTCTATTAGGTGTTTCATTTCTTTGAAACTGCAAGGGTCATATGAGGTCAGGTGTCAATGGAAGAGGATGTGATGCCGACACCCACATAATTTAAGGATGTCATTTTGAAAATTTCATGGTCACCACATGAAAAGCTTTCTGCTGTCTATTGATTGAATAGGGGTTTGGTTTGGTTTATTTTGTTTAACGTCCTATTAACAGCTGATGTCATTTAAGGACGGCCTCCCGTGCGTGCGAAGTGCATGCGTGTGGTAAGTGATTGAGCTCAAAGGTCCAAACAACATCTGAGGTCATATGTTGATGGTATCATAATTGTGCTGTGTGTCCATGTGGTGTAACTCCAGCAAGGAGTAGAAATTGATTCAAGAACTCAAACTGCAATGCATCATTTAAGAAAAAAATAAACCATAAAGTTACATATTGATTAGGCACGTGGTCGCGGAAATAATGTTAATAATAAGAATTCCATATATGCAAATGGCTATAACTCTAGAAACAATAGACTATGGACACTTGACTCTTATAAGCGTTATCTATTATATACCGTGTACCAAATAGTATGTAAAATGGATATTTTTGAGAATTTCTTATGAACGCAAACGGCCATAAATGCAGTAAAATACGGGTACCTGTAAAGTGCGAAACGAAACGAAATGAATCAATGAATAAAAGAAAAAAATAGTGTTTGTACATAAGCCTAACTGTCCCATTCTCATCGGTGTAAAACATCACATAGGAAAGAATACATTGGTCGCACTTTTCACTCAGTCCTTTGAATAACTATATTTAGATAATATTCTTAGTCCTCAATTTATAGTCATGCACATCGATTAGTGTATTGGTATATGCTCCAATCCTGGCACTCCCATCATATAATAAAGGTCAAAATACAACTTTCTATTGCAGTAATTTTGTAATGTGTTTAGAAACATCTCAAAACAGTATAAATTAAATCGCCCCAAAACAGTTATCAGGAGTTTTGTGAAAAGTCATTAAGATTGAATGACAGTACTACTCTGTAATTTTTAAAAGAAAAGCGAGGATAGGGAAACATCTGTTTTGCATCGAAAAATTGTACAGTGAACCGAACTAAAATAGTTATGCTTTGTTAAATTAGTACACTGGAACCAACACCTACACTAATAACCAACTAAAGTGAAATGTCCACATTCAAATGGCCGTCATGTTTCCTGATTACTACATATACTAAATGTTCTTATAACTGCTGAATAAGTTTTTCGACAAGGATGTTACATGATAAGTTTATGTTGGTTTACACATTAAACCATCTTATCTGGAATCCAATATGGCTTCATCGTCCTAGAATATGTTTGTCTATGTCAGTGTTGGTCTATATCTTAGTTCTAATTGTCAAACTCGCCATTACCTTATGTAGCAAAGTAGAAATAAGGACCAAAACTGCTTGCTAAGGTTCATGTATGTTTATTATAGAATAAACAGGCAATGGACATCTACAAAACAAACAATACAAAATATAAGTCAATATGCAATATACAACGTTAATACAATTACATATTAAGATTGAACGTAATAACATGGACAATACAATATGTAGGAATTAAGATATAGTATTAAATATCAATAGGTACGCAATAACTACTATAATATAGAACATAAATGCCAAACAAATATAATTATTAAACAAAGTAAGAAGTGAACAAACACTAGTTCTTACAATATATAAACAGCAATACAAACATACCTGGTTTGGTGACAGAGCACGTGCACGAATTATCACAGCTATTAACACCTGGTCCTAACTAGATCCCAAATTTAGTCGCCTCTTCTTACGATCATGCAATGGGGAAGCCAATCTTATTAAAATCTAGATGGTCATTCTCACTACGCTACATGAACGTTCATGTAACGTAGTGAGAATGGCCATCTTGATTTTAATTAAGATTGTGGGGAAGCAGGTACAATTTACGCCCTACCTGCAGCGCAGCTAGTAGGACACTGGCATATAATCCTTTATGGGATTTATGGTGTCGGAGCTGTCAAATCAAACATTGTACTTTACACCTATCATACCCCTCGAGTGGATTTGACATCTGCAGGTAGGGCGTAAGGACTGTACCTGCTGCCCCTGTTATGTATCGATTATTGCTACAATCCGGATTTGGATTCTTATCATTAGTAACGCCCTGCGTATGAATACTGTATGTCTGTAAGTCAATAAAAGTAGTTCCATGATGGCGAACACGTGTTGTTGATGTTTGCCATTAGCCCCCATTGCGTGATCGTAAGAGGCGACTAAATTTGGAATCTTATCTTTTCTATTCTTTCTGAACAACTTTCTTCTTCCTAATGTCTCCCTTGACAATGCCTCACTTTTGGCCTTCAGTTGAGCGTTCGTCCCTGTGAGGAAGGCTTTGCGTTCTGTCCCCTGGCCGAGACATACCAGAGTCTTCAAAAATGGCAGTTGCTACTCCTGCTTAGCGTTCAGCATATTAGAAGTGGGACGACTGGTTCACCCGTTGTCAGTATAATGTGACCAGGTGGAATGTCCTGCTGGGTGTCTTCGGCAGTATGCTTCAGTAAGGTAGCACTATAAATTTGCAAAAGTTCCGGCCTACCACAAGGAGACTTCCCACAAACATACCGCAGCCTTCCAAATCACGGGAGGCCGTCCTTAAATGACCTTAGCTGTTAATAGGACGTTAAACAAAATAAACCAAACCAAATCAACAACCTTGTAACACTTTCATACATGCCAACTTCGTGATCACCAGTAAAGTTATTACCAGCTGTTTTAAATCGTGTCTCTTCTAAAGACAACCTTACAACCCACACACTTACTCGCCTACTTTTCTTTGGGGGACGATACTGTATTAGGTGTTAAGACTCCGTCATGGACATAGCAGCTTAAATGAGAAAAATGTCATGGCAAAAGGACAATGAGATAGGTATATGGGATAAGCTGTAACAATATTTGTTTAGTCACTATCGGTCATTTATGTTGTGGGGGTGTGGGGGTTACTCGTGTTCTTGGCTGCTTGAGGTGTTAAATTCATAAAAGAAATCCACGCTGCACTACGTTTACCGCCATTTATTAACCGGAAAACAACAAGTCAACTCTAAACATACAAACAAAAGGACCCGGACGCTGGGTCAAATATCCTACCTGACACTACCTGACCAGTCATATGGGTGTATACAACATTTAATTAACAGTGATGGTCAATTAAGGACGTGGCTTAAACATGGCGGCATTACATGTATGCGTGCTACGGGTTGTTATATATTAGGAAAAGCACATGTATAAGTTAAAGCTATCTATACGACAAACGATTTTGAATAAACTGACATTAAAAATGTCATTTATTCACAAAAAAACTGACATGTTTTCACAAAATGCTAAAAAATAAATATCATCTGTGATATACTTTCTTATTTGCACTTTGATCTGTTTTACTCAGAAAATTGTAATTTGCTTCGGCGGTATCCTCTCTTACCTTTACCAATGTAAGTGCAGTATTTTGTTTTTTTGGTAAAAGATTGCCTCATGTGGACAGGAATGATCGTAAACTCAATTAATCTCAGAATAGCAGTTTATGACGCAATTGCTTTACTTTGATGACATTAAAAAGCATACATTAAAATTACGTCCCACTCCAAATATGCTGAGCGCTTAGCAGGAGTAGCAACTATCATTTTTAAAGACTCTGGTATGTCTCGGCTAGGGGAAGAAGAAAGTTGTTCAGAAAGAATAGAAAAGATAAAATCCCAAATTTAGTCGCCTTTACGATCATGCAATGGGGGCAGCAGGTACAATTCTTACGCCCTACCTGCAGGGCAGACCCGTATCAAAAAGGAAGTTATCAAACTCAAAGCGTTGTATTTAATGCATCGAAATATCCTGTTTCAATGTTAAAACAATACTGGTATGTATCTCGGTGTCATATCCTCTTACGGACTTTGTCACGCAAAATGATAGTTAATGTATTTGTGCAGCTCGCAAATCGTATCAATCTCGGATTATTAAGTAGAGTTTTTAACATGTGCTTTGCAATCTCCAATCGATTTGAGTCATCAAAATGCTATGAAGTTGATGTATGATACTCGTTTATTTATCAAAGTTTATATAAGAGCGAACAGTCTAGACATTTTAGGAATATTAGATAGAATTACAGGGAACGATCTCTGCAAATAAAGAACGTTGTACATATTTGAGGAAAGACTAGAACGTCTCGTTTGAGAGTTGACACTAAATTTTGATGCTTCATTTTCAATTGATGCTATCAGCATGGAATCGGTAGAATACATAATCATGTTATGTCTATTATTTTTCACGAATTCACAAGAAAATAAAAGGTTTGATGACATTGGGAAATGTCATAGTCAATTCGATTCCTGTTTAGCCTCTCAGACAGATATGTTTTGTTTGTGCGACTCTTTATGCGAATACTACGACGATTGTTGTTTTGATGCCGGAACTATCACGAAAGAGATACCAGTTCACAGATACGAACAGCTTAAATTCCTTAATAAGACATCGTGCGAAGTTGCCAACTATGGCACAATGGTACGCATAAACAAACATAAAGGAGCTTTCATGGTATCATCTTGTCCCGAATCCTTGAGTGTTGACATAGAAGCAAAACGTAAATGTGAAAACATTTTGTCTAACAGTGATGTTTTAGACATTTTACCCGTAACTGACGTATATACTAATGTCACCTTCAAAAACAGACATTGTGCAAAATGTAATCTGGTACAAAACTGGCTTTCCTTGGTTTTTGGAAATTCATTGCGGATTTAAGTCATTCTTGCACCATATGTATCAGGCAACGTTTTCACTGGCTGATTCAGTCAGACTCGGAATTAGTGATAAAGATTGTGGTCACCGCTTTGTACCGCCGAAATGGTCAAAACCGAGACAATGTTACGACCATTTTAAGTATGATTTAAGGAACTCTTTGTCACAATATACCAAGACGACGTGTAGAAATCGAGTCCTCGCACCTGTTAAGTACAAAGGTGGCGTATACAGGACTATACATTGTTTTCTCGATGCCATTTCTCATCATTATTCATCTTTACCATCGGACGTGACGTGCTTCCTGAATATAGGACATGAAGTCATCCACGATCGCTGGGAATTGCTCACGTTAACCAGCGTGATTGATATATCGTCATTGCTAAAGCGTGACACCAATACAACAAGATGTGGTGAAACAGAGATTCACCTTTCTGACAAGGTAGAGTAAATTTATTGTTTAGATCAAAAGTAGTCATACTCGCATATCCCATAATAAAATATATTACATTTGATCGTAGAATAATTAATAAAATATAATGTGATGTTTAGCCAACGTTTTCAGGGCCTGATTTCGGATACAATAAATATTTCTCTTACACATGGTACCTGACTGTTGTTACACATTTGGAAGTATGGCTATAACTTTCATACTTATTATATTCTTATCAAATACGGAAAACGGATAAACACATACAAACACCCCTTTTACCCTCCGACAACTACATTCGCGCATTTACATACAATTTGGAGAATGAATTGAATCATAGGTGAGGAAACAGTGATATTAAGTATATTGATATTAAACAAATACAAACGTCAAAACAAGAGATCTAAGAGGGATCTTGACGCCCACCATTGAATGATCTTTACAGGTTCCATGTCAGATTGATCTTCTCTCTATTTTTCCCTTCCTCTTACTAATCTGTATAAATTGAGAAACATTCCTCCAGTACTTTTCATTCAAACAAGGGGAACATATATATGAAATTTGAGATTCATCGATACTGACTGTCTGTTGGCCATGTTGTTTTCAGATTGGTCCCAAAATGCAATACGAGGGACCAAAGGGAACCTACATATGAAATTTTAGAACGATCCCTTCAGTACTTTCTGAGAAATAGCGATAACGAACTTCAATTATCAAAATCCTAGATAGCTGTCTGTCGGTCATGTTATTTTTCCATTGGTCTCAAAATCCAATATGCATAATTATGCACCAAGGGGAATCTACATATGAAATTTGAGAAAGATCCCTTCAGTACTTTCTGAGAAATAGCGATAACAAGAATTGTTTACGGACGGACCACGGACGCAGGGCGATTTCATCTTCAGATGGTCGGCTAAAAATTAAGGGATACAAACATAGACAAAATAAACTTAAGACAGAGACATGCAATTTAGCATTCGTTTTTCTTTTCTTTTTGAAATCTGTACCCAATACTATATTTTTGCGTTAATCTGAATCCCTATGGGGTCAGCACCGACATTTGTACAATTTTGAATCCCACCTCATAGTGATCTTCCAGCTCAAATGTTTTGAAAGCAATATGCCTTTGCTCGGTTTCAGTTAAAGAAGTGTTTTATCATTAGTCCCTAAATGAACCACTTTTGTCCGCCCTTCAAGCACCTGGGGGGTCTAAGGCCCATCCATTGATCACAGCTTTGAGAGTTCCCTACCCATAGGGATGCTTCTTACTAATTTGGTCAATTCTGATCGTATATAAGAATAAGTCAATTGTGACGGACGGGACGACGACGACGGACCACGGTTATGCATAAGCTACCTTGGTCTCGACACTAAAAAATGATAGGTTTCCCCCTAAATATATTTTACTGTATTATTCCGAAAGAGGTTTTCCCATTTGATAATGTTGGGGCCAAAATTGAAGTATTTGAAACTTTTACTGATAAAATTTCAGGATACAGAGTCAAAAGCTTTTTCAAAATCACAAAGAAATAATTGTAAAAGTCCTGTTATATTATTATGTTTTCAACTATGTACCTACCAGGAACAAAGCTAGTGTGGTCATTATCCCCGCTTTTACCAAAACGGGAGATATTGATTAGTTTGGTTTGGGTTGGTTTATTGTGTTTAACTTCCTATTATCAGCTAATGTCATTTTAGGACAGCCTCCCGTGCGTGTGACATGCATACGTGTGGTGAGTCCGTATGTGTTAATAACTGTTAATAGGACATTAAACCAATAAAACCAAACCAAACATGAACCTTAAAAGCCTAAATGGCTCAGCTAAATTCGATCTCCAGTTTTCGCGGACGCTATTTGGCGAAGATATCGCCCTTCCATTAACGAAAACTGTCCTTTATGGAAATTTCCATGCAATAACAGCTACAAATATTATTGGATTTTCATAAAACTTGGTAACAACATTCAATGCCTAAATAACTAGACCATGTTCGATCACCATTTTTCACGGAACGCTATTTAGCGGAGAAATCGCCATTGATTAACGTAAAATGTCTCTTTTTTTGGAAGTTTCTGTGCTATAACAGCAACAAATATTATTGGAATTTCTTTGGACTTGATACTAACATTGAGTACCTTAGGGGCTCGGCCAAGTTCGATCGCCACTTTTCACAGACGTTTTTGGCTTAGTTATGGCCCCTTGATTGACGTAAAATGTAATGTGTGGACAGTTCCGGAGATATTAATTCTACGAATTAATTTGTTACTTATCTATTGACCTGATGCTTTGTTCTAGATAATTTTTAGAAGTGTTATATTTCTCCAATTATTTAATTTGTTTCAAAGTTTATTACCTCTTGAAATGCAAGTTATAAGATTTAGTTTTGTGTTACTACATGTAAATGTTTCGATATACTATAACCGTAATTATTTTAAAATACAGGGTTCTAATTGTTACCAAAATATCTTGTTTTAATCCAACTATAAAACTGTCGGTAACAGGTTTTTCATTGATTTTCATTTTTGAAAGCGATTCATTGGCAGATAACTTGGTTACAGTGTATGATTTCATGGGCAGATAACTTTGTTACACTATATGCTAGCCGAGACCTACCAGAGTCTTTAAAAATGGTAGTTGCTACTCCTGCTTAGCGCTCAGCATATTTTGGAGTGGGACGTCTCGTTGGCCCGTTGTCAGTATAATGTGACCGGGTGGGGTGTGCTGCTGGGTGTCTTCGGCAGTATGCTTCAGTGAGAAAGCACTTTAAATCGGCAAAAGTTCCGGCCTATCATAAGGAGACTTAACACGAACATATCGCAGCCTCCAAAAAACACACATACGCACTCACCACATGCATGCATGTCGCACGCACGGGAGGCCGTCCTTAAATGACCTTAGATGTTAATAGGACGTTAAACAAAATAAACCAAACCAAACCACTATATGATTTTAGAAGTAGTTCAAGATTAACATGTTAGTGACTTGATTTCTCAGTATAAAGTGTAGTAATTTCAGCTTCTTGTTAAACTCTAGTTTGGTTAGATACATTAGTTAGTACAACCATGTTCTTTAGTTATATTTAGCATAATTTGACTAGTATGAGTGACTCTAATTTACAAAAATATTTAGTTTGTTTCTCCCCATCTATTTTTCCCTTGACCGTTTACAATTATACCAAACTGATGACTCATTCCGATCATATTAACACTTAAATAATTAGGAGTACGAGTGTGAGATTTGCATGGGTATCTTTTCAGATTTAATACTGCATAATACAAATGGTCATTCAATACGAATCAAATTTGCAAAATGGAAACAATTGGATGCAATATCGCGCTTTCAGTTAGGAAAATTGATTAGCATAGGGCCATTATTTTACAGATTAGGTAAGGGGTTCGAAAGGGTGAATTCTTAACTTCTTCCTACTCGACGTTGCGATAATGTGACAGCGGGTTTTGTTATAAAGCTATAAAGCAGATGTACACAGGTTATAAATCATGTTTCATAATTTATTCCGTAGAACACAATATGATCAGCTAAGGATATTACCTCTTTACTAAAGCATCGGAATTATCATAGCCTGTTTTAACATATCTTTTTATTGGATACTGATAAAACTGTTGAAACAATCCCGATTGCCTTTCTAACATCGTTTGACATCACGTACGAATATCACCCTTTACTGAAGCAACCTAATTATTATAATCACTCATTATTATCATGCTTTACGATAATTATATTAAGCAGATGTATACAGGTACATGTAATCGAGCTTAATAATGTTTCAAAATTGATTGCGTCAAACACAATATTATGTACGGAGAAGAGTTGATATGTGTACATCTTAATTTAAATTTCAGGTTATGTGCCAGAGACTGTATTGTCCTATTAACATGGAACCGTTCGTTGGCAGATGCCGAAATGTTTTATCATCGACCAATGGTAAAATGATGGACCTATTATTTGAAGTATTTGTGGTGATTTTGATCGGAAAGATTCAAATACGATAATAATGCAATTTAGTGATGTGATCCTTGACTTTTTGTCAGTATTGGGCAGTTGCATAAAATACTCAGAAAGTGCGCGCCCGAAAGAGGCAGCGACAATTTTTCCAGGTAAACATATACTTTCTGACAAGATTTGTGATATGGTTATATTACGATATCCTCTAAAGAAGAGGACCGACAACAACTGTAGCACGGAATACGAAAAGCAGTTGGTGATAAGTTTTGCTGTACATTATAGCAGGACTTTTTCCAATGGACTCGTAATTCATCATGTAAATGACGTCACCAATTTATCATGTCGGACCAATATCTCTCTCAATAATCCTGTGTATATTAAGGATCAGCATTGGAGTGGAAATCAGTTACCCTGTCCCGCTGTCAAAGTCGATCTTCTCCACAACAATTCAGATATGCATGGTATCGATAGAAATGTGCTTAATAGGACGTCTGAAAGAGATGTGTACTTCGTGTTAAATGGAACAATTATTGATGCTTCAGATGTTATATATTTTAATGACGGTTATTACCTTTGCATCAAGACATATCGATCTAAATATCTAATTGTTAATCAGGAGAACAGCGTCCATTACAGGACGATCATAATTACGGTGTGTACCTGTGTATCTATGTTAGGCTTGCTCTACTGCATGGTCCAGTATTCTGTTGTTCCGTTCATGAAGACTGGTAAATCAGATTTGATATTTATGTTGCTTGTCTTTTTACTCCTTGCTCAGACATGTTTCTTGTTGATGCTTTATGTTAACAAAGTTGACCAGTACTGTGAATGGTCTGGTATGCTTCATCACTTTGCATGGATTGGTTCATTTGTATTAATGTTTCTATGCTCTTTTTGCTTACATAAAGAGGTAAGAAATATAAAGGTTTGCAACAGATTGGAGAATACTTTAAGTACAGTGAAATGTATTTGTGTGGGCTTAAGCACCATTGTTGTAAGTGTTTCATCTACCAAAATCACAAACTTGTATTTAACGCCGTCAGAAAACTGGTATGGTGGCAGAATATGTTTTATTTCACACAAAGCCGCTTCACTAATTACTTTCATTATACCGATTTCATTAACTGTATATGGAAACATGATTATTTTTGCCTGTATAATCTATGAAATTTCTACAAACGCAATAGCAACCATACTTAATACAAATTATCACAAACTGATTGTCTGCATTGAAATTTCCACTGTCCTGGGATGTATTTGGATTCTCGGAATTGTTGCATTGATAGATAAGTTCGAAGTGCTTCTGATGACATATGAGATTGTTGTTAGTGTGCTAGGAGTGGTAGTAACAATTATATTTACATGTAACCATCACAATTTGAAATATCACAGAACTCATGATGGGGAAAATAGTAGGACTTTTGAAGGTGTTGGTTAACATTACAAATTCACACTGAAAGTGGAATAGTGTGTACATGTACAGATAGCAGTAGTAATGATTGTTACAAACATTTTGAAGTCACCTAATCCACGGATACAGCAATTTAGGCTATGTATACATGTATATGTATTTGATTGAAAAGAATGATCTTGTATAGAGGAGATTGTTTTTTTTTTCCAGGTATCTCACATTTTCATGAGCAACACTACTAAGTATAAAATATGGTTATATTAACCATGTTATACGGTACAAATTCTATATGATACGGGATAGGCGGTTCTTTTGATCTAGGTTCGAGTTAACCAAATGGATTGTAATAAATAAACGAAGGTGCTGAATCTACAAAATTGATAGCCATATATAAAGTTAAATGATAAATAGTCGTTTGCAAATTGAAAGTTAGAGATCTTGTGCAGTTTGTGTGCGAGGGGTTCAATTCAACCAGGAATGTTTTAAACCGATCAATATTATAACTTGTAGAAAAGGCCATAGTTTGAACAAACTTTTAAACAATCTTTTAATCTGAGTTGAGGTCTACAAGGTCAAAGTCTGAAGTGTAAAATAAACTCCTGACAAGTATCCTGTATTAGAAAAATGATGTCATGTTTTGTTATTTTTCAGTGCAGTCTGACAGGTGAGATGTTCTCTAAGCCTGATTAGCATTCGAAGATTTATTTATGACTGCATAAGAAAGGACCTGTTGCAGCTATATAGTGATTTTGGCCCACAGAGCTTTTTCATTAATAATGATTGATTCATCAAATATGATCAATTCCTCATAACTTTTCGACATTTGGAAACCATTTTCCCATTTGGCCAACAGGTGGCGCTTCAGTCAATAGCATATACCAGATGGCAGCATGACCCGTCAATAACAGCTAAAAAAATGTATAAATTCAGACAAAATGTTGACAACTATACTCTCTTTTTGAAGCCTGATATTGTGCACTTACGAACACGTCACAACTATATAAAAAGTGTATTTCATTTTTATGTGAGAACAATTCAAAATATAAAGACAGCTCTTTTTGCGAATTAGACCTATACTAAAATCCATTTATTCAACAATGTTCGTATTTGAGTGCAGACAACTTTTTACTTTTAAAAACATCTTTACCAATCATATAAACAAATGCCAAAATTTTGTATAGCTAAACCCCTGGCCATTGAGCCATTTTTCAGTTCAAAGATGCATTACCCCTATTTTTTTGAGTATATCAAAGTACTGGAAGTACTGAGAGTCAATACGGGATTTTTCTCATGCTACAGTTTCGAGTGAAAATGTCTACTTTTATTGCATATAAAGTGCCTCTTGAATGATGTTTTGTTGATTTATGAATTATTTTATTATGTACGCGTTCTTAACATCAGATATCATGTGTCTATGATATATCTCCGTTCACTTTTAAGTACAAATGCAAACAATGTACACATTGCACACCACATTATACCTCTCTTCTCTTTACAAACACCATGAACACCATACCCATTTTACTAAAAAGCAGTATGATAACAAGATAACGTCAGTACAGGTTAAATTTCATGTTGGTGGTGCTCAGAATTATGATTTTTGAAGGAAAAACATATGATTTGAACTGTAGCAAAGATGGCGAGTTGAGAAGTGATATGTATTCCCTTTTCCTCGTCCAAAGCCAAGTAGCCGAATGATTTGGAATATAGAGACACCTTTGTGTATATATACATATATATTATATATAAACAGTTCTCATAGTACAATTACGACAGGTAATTCAAATCTAGACCTTTGGATCAACAACACATAGTGCATATATATTTATATTCATAAGGAATAACGACAATATGGTCAAATATATGTACTGTATCCGCAGAAACAAATGTTTGTTGTTTTTGAATTTTTCACTGATCTGTTATGTGTTTTGTGTGTTCTTTGTTTATTGAAGGTTTCCCATCAAATTCTGTCTATAGCATGTATTCTTTAAAACTGGATTTCCTTAGATTGGTCGAAGAATGCTTATAAACTCCGAGGTAGTAGAGGACACTTGCGGTGTGTGCACACATGCCTACCGTCCTCTGACCAGAAGGACATGTGCAGAAGTATGCCTGTATCGGATTTGGTGCATCATGATATAAAATCCAGATGTTATATTTGGTTTGTGATCTATGACGTGACCTTAGCTGACAGCGTAATAGGTCATCGGAGTGCTGGTATACCATGACCTCATAGTCTCCGTCATCACTGAGATGCTCGGTTATATAACCGTTTGCCAACTTCAGCTGGTATGTTCCACACGCCAATGTTTCCAAGTAATCCTCAGAGACTTTTGGAAAGGTAACATCAGTCGCCACAAGCTTTTGCCAGTAAGATTGGGCACGTTGGGATAACTCCGGTTCATTCTTCACCCTTTGTGCAAGTGCATTAACCTTAATTGATAACCCTTTCATTTGTTCAGCCATTGCCCTGTCTTTCAGCACCTGTTCAGAAGAAGGTTCATATATAGAACCACGGAGGAAGTTCAGGGAAGCGGTTACAACCTTTACGAGTGTTGCAATGATGTCAATGAAGTGATTAAATGAGAGTTCTGTCTGAAAGAATTTAAATTTCTTAAATCTTGCGTGATAGCTCTCAACAACCCATCTCGTTTTTGTGATGCATCTATTCAGTGTTGGCTTCAAGAGAATCATGCTGGCTCTTTCCTGGCTGGAGAAAGGATGGCATGTGATGTCCATATCCCACTTCAGAGATGTCTTTCAGAACCTCCCTGAATCCACGATCTACGATGATATGGTCCTCTGGCGGCAGGAGAGGATTCAGGCTTTCAATTCCGTCAAGGATTTTCTTTGTTATTGTGGCGTCATTTTCACTCCCAAAAAATGGCACAACCGTGTCCAAGACGTATCCATCTGGGAAAACTACACTCATAAATTTGATATTGTTTCTTTTTTTCTGCCCGCAGTAACTTGTTCTTTGAAACTCGTGATCGCCACTCTTTCCAATATAGATGTAAGTTCCATCTAAAACAACTGTGTCATTATCACTAAAGAAAGTCTTGGTGAATGCAGTGTTATGGTTGATGGCGTTTTCTCTAGAAATATGTTCAGATCCCAGATACAAGGGAACAACTGTCGCCTCGAGAGGCAAAAGATCCGGCCTATCACAAGGAGACTTAACACAAACATACCGCAGCCTCCCAAAACACACGCATACATGTCGCACGCACGGGAGGCCGTCCTTAAATGACCTAAGCTGTTAATAGGACGTTAAATAAAATAAACCAAACCAAACTAAACCAAAGCCTCGAGAGATTGAGCAACATTGTGGAATATTCTACTGACACTGGATTTATGCAGGTTGAATAGGGATGCCAACTGTGTATAGGATATGTCCGTTTTGAGTTTGACCCAAAACAAGAGGAGGCAATCTTCTGTTGACAAACACTGGGAAGATATTAGATGTGCACATCGGCTATGAAGCTCTTGCAGCTGCTCCATGTTCCACCCAGTCCAAGCCAAACAGTCTTGGTCATCCTATTTTTCAGATTGAAAGAAAAGGATGTCTTTCCACTACCAAGTTGGTACGAAAATCTCAGAAGATCATTGATCACCTCTTCATGTTTATCTGGAAGATAGAGTGACAACTTTTCCCTTCCAGCAGCAGTAATTGGAAAATTAGGATCCAAGTCTTTCCCAATAAAGTGGTCTGCGCATGATCTCGCAGACTTAGAGACCCATATCCTGTGAAACAAGATCAATTGGAACCTAGCCTTTTCAGGAATTGTCGCAGTTTGTTCAGTATATGAAAGGCAAAGGCAACATTTCCTGTGAGAGGATGGAGTGAACAAGAGGTCATCAACCGTAGGACAGATTGAGACACTTTCTTCCTCAACAGGATTGCAGTTGCTCTTCTTAGACTCATATGTATTTGAGTCATCTACCATGGGTTCTGACCTTGGACGCTTCCTTAAATATCTAGTATAACACTTTGGGCACATCTTTGCCTCCCCAGAGGCGACTAAATTTGGGATCTTATCTTTTCTCTTTCTGAACAACTTTCTTCTTCCTAATGTCTCCCTTGACAATGCCTCACTTTTGGCCTTTAGTTGAGCGTTCGCCCCTGTGAGGAAGGCTTTGGGTTCTGTCCCCTAGCCGAGACATACCAGAGTCTTTAAAAATGGTAGTTGCTACTCCTGCTTAGCGCTCAGCATATTTGGAGTGGGACGACTGGTTCGCCCGTTGTCAGTATAATGTGACCGGGTGGGGTGTGCTGCTGGGTGTCTTCGGCAGTATGCTTCAGTGAGGTAGCACTATAAATCGGCAAAAGTTCCGGCCTATCACAAGGAGACTTAACACGAACATACCGCAGCCTCCCAAAACACACATACGCACTCACCACACGCATGCATGTCGCACGCACGGGAGGCCGTCCTTAAATGACCTTAGCTGTTAATAGGACGTTAAACAAAATAAACCAAACCAAACCAAATTGCCTCCCCAACATCAGTTGTTGCAATACCATCAGCTTCCAACAGGGGTTTCATCCATTCTTGTACATATCGAGAATATCTTTTATCGCCAACTGCATATTTGTATTTCAATGAGGTTTTGCAGTTTAAACCAATGCATTTAGCTTCCATTGCGAATAAGGTATTGTGATAAGGCAGTAGTGATACTGTTCTACTACATAAAGTACAATCCATTACCCTTTATAGTATTACAACCAATTCGGTATTCGTCAATGGTTTGACATCACCCTATCAGTTTTTCACCGTGTAAGTGTTTGTTATTGTTTACTGATACATGGAATTACATTTAAATTTATTTTTATTTTTTGTAAAATGTATAGTTCCCTCTACACATTCTGTTAAAGGATTGGACGAAAAATGGCCACACAAATATAGTATATAAAACATATTTTCGTCTCAATGTTTTAAGAAACATTAATCAAGATCCAATAACCGATCTTCTGTTTCATTCGTACAGTAGAAACACAGAGATTGCTTGTCAAAACGCAAGGAACAAAATTAGAATTTAAATACACTTTGAGTATCCCGACAATAGAGGTGTTGAAACATGTGTTATGAAAAGCAGTGAAATTGTTTTTCTTTTTATGATGATTGCAACTAATTATTGAAATTTTCACCAGTATGTATCAGAATAAAAGACAAATATGCATATGGAATGCCTACATACATATTGTATTTTATACAACACTAAGAACTCTTGTACTATATAAAGTAAACATATAAATAAATAACTAGAGAAAAATATCACTGGAAAGTCATTTACTTTGTTCATGCTCTCATATTTTGTCTCAATGACACGACAGAAAAGTTTGAAACACATAGAAACATTGTACGCGGGGTTTAATACATGTACTTGAATCGTTTTTAGTCATTCCACAGATTTAACGAAGAAAGTTTCAAATAAAACATAAATTTTTGCAAAAGAAAATCATAATTTTGTCATATTTTCTTCAAAACAAGTTCATTTTAGCTGAAGAAAGTCATGCTTTGGGAACAAATAATCTCTCATTAAGGCACTAGTAGCTTTTGAATTTTTTGTCCGAGTTTTGTTGATTTTTTGGGGTAGGGGAGATAAACATGATATTTCTCTTACTTGCCAGGGACCTACTATCTTGATATTTTTGTAATGTTTCACAATGATATCAAAGATGTTTTTAAAACACTTTCACTGTCTGCACTCGGGGTTTTAGATACATCTGTTGATATTTTTCTGAATTAACTGAAATCAAAATGACGAAAAAAGTATCCCTGTCTGCTACCTTTTTCATGTATATTGTGAATTCTGCAAAATAAATTCACAAGTCGGGCGTATGATACTCAAAGCTAGTTCATTCAGGTTTATTATAGTCCATCTTTGATAAAAAAAATATGTTCTCACTTAGGTGTTAGCGGCCATTAAATATTTTCCCCGTTTTTTTGTGATTTTTGGGGGTAGGGGAGATAAACATGATATTTCTCTTACTTGCCAGGGACCTACTATCTTGATATTTTTGTAATGTTTCACAAGGATATCAAAGATGTTTTTAAAACACTTTCACTGTCTGCACTCGGGGTTTTAGATACATCTGTTGATATTTTTCTGAATTACTGAAATCAAAATGGCGAAAAAAGTATCCCTGTCTGCCACCCATTTTCATGTATTATGTAAATTATGCAAAATAAATTCACAAGTCGGGCATACAATATTAAAAAATAGTTCATTTTGGTAGAGTGTGTTTATGGTAAGGCAGAAAATATTTTTTCATTAAGATACTAGCGGCAATTGAAATCTCTTGGTAAAATTTTCAATCGAAATCAGTAAAAGGTGGCGCTGTAATCGCACCAAAAATAAAAATTAAAAATAATAGGCCATTTCATGTGTATTGTGACATCTTTTATCAAAATAAAATGTTTTACAAAGAATTCCTTCGTGGGCCATCCTGCAACAGGTCCTTTAAATATTAATGAATATATATCTCATGTCTTAAAGAGAAAAATAAATATAACATTTTTCATAGACTGGGGAAGAGGTATTAGTTTCCATACCGCTGTAAAATCAACAGAGAATGTCAACAACGTGTACATAAACGAAAAGTAAATCCTAACTGCCTCGATAAAGTGATATGTCATAGCAGGCAAGATATATATACCATCTATAAACGGTTTCATTAGGTGGAAG
This sequence comes from Pecten maximus, assembly GCF_902652985.1. Taxonomy (NCBI): domain Eukaryota; kingdom Metazoa; phylum Mollusca; class Bivalvia; order Pectinida; family Pectinidae; genus Pecten; species Pecten maximus. The sequence goes on from NC_047027.1 coordinate 20,819,066, forward strand.
TATCAGTCAGTGGCTCATTTAATCTAGCTTGTGAAAACAAAATCACATTAATTTAGGAAATTATGCTACATAATATCCCGCTGTAAGATATGTTTCCGACAGAATACCAGATATTGTCATCATGAAAACCAGAAAGTTTCGATCAGAATGAACATAATATACTGACATATTAAAAATCTATAAAACACCTGTGCCACCAGATGAGATTCGGAAATTAAACGGTGTTTAGTCAGTTTATGCTTTCTTGTCCTCTCAAAAAGACATTCCTATGTAATGAAAAATAAGTTACATCACGTATACTTAGTTTTATTATTGAAAAATAAAAAAACCTCGACGTTCATAACTTGTCAAGATGTATACATTTATAAATATTTTGAGATATAGATGCATCGTAAATTAGATAACAAATATCTTCTAGAAATGAAAGTTTACCTAGACATCAACCTTCCTGAATAGTGCTAAGAAACTAAAATGTACTTGATCAAATTTGACTATGACTATGAAGTAACATGTTAGTCCATCGAGGAAGCAAGCGGGTGGCCGGGTGGCGCAGTAGTATTATACATGCCTTTCACATAGGTGGCCAGGGTTCGATTTCCCGATCGAAAGTGAAAAACTTAGGAATAACCTCTCCGAGCACGTAGGTTTTCTCTGGGTACCCCGCTTTCCTCCACACAAAGACCCCTTGCGAGTATGTAAATTGATATAACTTGTTTTCGCAAGTTTTGCAAGATAAATCAAGTTGAAATTTTATGAGAAAACTATAGTGTGTCAACTGAACAAAATGTAAGTGTTTCATAACATCAAAATATACCATAATATAAACATTGGCGTAATCATTCAGATGTGTTGAGAAATTTAGTGAATGAAAAGTGAATCTAGATGTCCACTCTGCTAATTACTTAAATAATAAGTGTTAGTTGTTGTTTTGTGTGTTTTCTTACGAGTATGCCTATCTTCTTTTCTTTTAGAAAACTAGTGACGAAAGCTTAGGTTTCCAACATGCTGATAGTGATAACGATAACGATAGCTTCTTTGTAGCCTGTAACTTCCTGTTTGTATTGACCATGTTGATTTCATCAAATATTTCAACGGGAGCTTTTGTGATTGAATTGATATATAGTGCTATTTATTTGATGTGGTAAAATAAATACTTTTGAGTAATGTGAAAGCGTCTTGGACTTATCCATGCAAACACTACTGTTCATAAAATTAATTCATAACGGACACAGCACTTCATCAATTTGAAAGAATGTTAGCGTTGCACTTATATCCACGATGCACATGAATTAGCGCATTACGACAGTGCAAAAAGCGCTAAAATGACATTACAGCTAAACTAAGATAACTAAAACAAGAGGCCCAGAGGGCCTGTATCACTCACCTGGTTGCATGAGATATGAAACAAGAGCTATGCTTAAGTATATTTGTCACTGGTATTGCTATGTCAATATATCAGAAGCATTTTATATGGACGTACATGGACATTGGTTTTATTGTAATTCTAAAAATGTCAATTTAGCCAAATTGATCGCTTTTGGCACCGCCCCTCAGCCCCAACCCCCGGGGGTCAGCCCCACCAATTGTACAATTTTGAATCTCTACCCCAAGGATATGCTACCAGGCGAATATGAGCGATATCCATTGCTTAGTTTCAGAGAAGAAGTTGTTTATATCAATTTAGGCAATTTGACCCCTTCTGGTCCGCCCCTCAGCCCCCAGGGGGGTCAGCCCCATTGTACATTTTTGAATCCCTACCCCAAGTGGATGCTACCAGTCAAATATGAGATATCCATTGCTTAGTTTCAGAGGAGAAGTTGTTTATTGTATCAATTTAGCCAAATTGACCCTGTTTGGCCCCACCCCTCAGCCACCCTGGGGGTCAGCCCCACCATGTGTACAATTTTGAATTCCTACCCCAAGTATGTGCTACCAGGCAACTATGAGAGATATCCATTGCTCGGTTTCAGAAAAGTCGTTTATATCAATATAGCCCAATCGACCACATTTGGCCCCGCCCCTCAGACCCCTGGGGGGTCAGCCCCATCATTTATACAACTTTGAATCCCCACTCAATAGTGATGCTACAAGACAAATATGAGTGATATCCATTGCTCCGTTTCAGAGAAGAAGTTGTTTATATCAATATAGTCCAATTGACCCTGTTTGGCCCCAGCCATCAGGCCCTTGGGGGGTCTGCGAAATCATTTGTACAATTTTGAATCCCCACCACATAGTGATGCTACCAGGCAAATATGAGCGATATCCATTGCCCGATTTCAGAGAAGAAGTCGTTTATATCAATATAGCTAAATTGACCCCCTTTGGCCCCGCCCCAGAGGCCCCCAGGGGGTCAGCTCTATCATTTGTACAATTTTGAGTCCCCTACCCATAGGAATGCCAAATGTCAAATGAATGTCAAATAAGTCAATTGTTGACGGACGGACGGACGGCGGACGCCACGGTATGGCATAAGCTCACCTTGGGCCTTCGGACCAAGTGAGCTAATAATATTACAGCTAAAATAAGATTACCAGGTTAAAAGGTTTGAATCCGAAATTAACACGAATTAAATAAAAATATATCTATTACAATTTAGTATCTATCAGTCTACGATTAGTGAAAACAAAACAATGATTAATTGAATGATTCATAGATATCTTCAATTAATTCAATCGCTTCTAGAGTCGTTGCCTTGCAGGTAGGGCATAAGAATTGTACCTGCTGCCCCCATTGCGTGATCGTAAGAGGCGACTAAATTTGGGATCTTATCTTTTCTCTTCTTTCTTAACAAATTTCTTCTTCCTAATGTCTCCCTTGATAATACCTCACTTTTGGCCTTTAGTTGAGCGTTCGCCGCTGTGAGGAAGACTTTGGGTTCTGTCCCCTAGCCGAGACATACCAGAGTCTTTAAAAATGGTAGTTGCTACACCTGCTTAGCGCTCAGCATATTCGGAGCGGGACGACTGGTTCGCCCGTTGTCAGTATAATGTGACCGGGTGGTGCGTGCTGGGTGTCTTCGGCAGTATGCTTCAGTGAGGTAGCACTATAAATCAAAAGGCAAAAGGTCCGGCCTATCACAAGGAGACTTAACACGAACATACCACAGTCTCCCAAAACACACATACGCACTCACCACACGCATGCATGTCACACGCACGGGAGGCCGTCCTTAAATGACCTTAGCTGTTAATATGACGTTAAACAAAATAAACCAAACCAAACCTGCATGTAACAAGAGTGAGGAGGAGCATTGAGATAACTTTGCAGTAGAATCAACAATGTTTGTAATGCTGTATTATCCTTGTGACACCTCTATCTTGTTTGAAAGTGTAGTGGATATGTTTCTTAATGTAAGCATATGTGTTGGTATTGTATAATGTACAGTTCTAAGGTAGTTTTGTTGAATGTAAGAGTAGGTCGGGGTGACGGGCTCAGGACCAGTTTGTCCATAGATCGTCATGACAGATGCCCAAATGTCGTCAACATGGACCTTAACTCGTCATTTTCGTGTTTTAAAAAATGTTTAATTTCATTATATCTAATTTGATTCACAAAGGAAAATGAAACAAATTGGCGCGCGAATCCACCTGCAAAGTCTCTCAAAAGACATTCATCGTCATCATTTATCAACAATGTTATAGCACACGACTGCTGTGGTCCCAACCTCCGGTTCATAACTTCTGGCCTTCCAAGAGCTGCAGTGATATCTGGGATATCTCTACATTCAGGGCAAAGATACTTGTCATTATTAAGGCACAGTCTCTTTTAAGTATGGCAACCTTTCTGGGACCATCATGAACAGCAATAGCATTACAATCAAACCGGTTTTGCGGTTCCGCCACCAGCTCATGGTTAGCTCCAGCAGAGTTCACGTGGTCCGTAATGGTGCATTCCTACGGCCATAACAGGTCTTATGGTCACAGTCTTCATACCTGAAACGAAACAAAAATATCAAGTTGATGAAAGTAAAATTACCTTATTATGTTGAAGTTTAAGATCAACCTGTGTAGGTTTTTAGTCAACATCATATTTTTTCTTTAGATGACATATGTTTGATAAAACTGTCACCACTAATAGCGCATGCAACGCATTGCGTTCCCTTTTTCTTAACTCGTATTTTAAATAAATCACAACTGTTTTAATTAAAATGATAACATATGTCATAATATCACAAAAAAAATAAAACAACTGCGTCACCAGCTCAAATGATGAAATAATAGGATAAATTGATCAGATTACGGTTTCGGTCTAATCCTTAGAAGGCGATCTTAGTAATCTGATGTAATGATCGATAATATGTCGAAATTACATTTACCCGGCTCGTGTTTCTGTAAAATCATATGTTTACAAAAAATGGAGATTTGATAGACGTACAAATGTATATATGGCTTTATCCTCTATATGTATTTCTATCTCATCTGAACACACACGATAGTGCCTGGCCACCACATCTCTGCCTTCCATCACATAAATCATACATAATATTGCCCATTACCTCTCTGCCTTAAATCACATAAAACATACATGATATTGTCAATCAACTCTCTGCCTTTCATCACATATATCACATAATATTGCCCATCTACCACTCTGCCTTCCATCACATAAAACATACATAGTATTGACCATTACCTCTGTGCCTTCAGTCACATGAAACATACATAATATTGCCCATCACCTCTCTACCTTCCATCACATCAATCACATAATATTGCCCATCACCTCTCTGCCATCCATCACATAAAAATACATAATATTGCCCATCACATCTCTGCCTTCCATCACATGAAACATACATAATATTGCCCATCACCTCTCTGCCTTCCATCACATCAAACACATAATATTGCCCCTCACCTCTCTGCCTTCCATCACATCAAGCACATAATATTGCCCATCACCTCTCTTCCTTCCATCACATAACAAGATATCCCAGAGGGATCTTGGCGCCCATCATTAAATGATCTTCATAGGTTCCATGTCAGATTGATCTTTTCTCTACTTTTCCCTTCCTCTAAGTCTTACTAATCTGTAAATTCAGAAACAGCCCTCTATAGCTAGTACGTTTCAAACAAGGGGTACCTATATATAAAATTTAAGATTTAGCGATAATGGCTGTCTGTCGACCATGTTGTTTTTGGATTGGTCCCAATATGCAAAACTAGGCACTGAGAGGAACCTACATATGAAATTTGAGAAAGATCCCTTCAGTACTTTCTGAGAAATAGCGATAACAAACTTCAATTGTCAAAATCCAAGATGGCTGCCTGTCGGCCATGTTGTTTTCTGATTAGTCTCAGAATGCAATATGCATAACTAGGCACCCAGGGGAACCTACATATCAAATTTGAGAAAGATCCCTTCAGTACTTTCTGAGAAATAGCGATAACAAACTTCAATTGTCAAAATCAAAGATGACTGCCTGTTGACCATGTTGTTTTCCGATTGGTCTCAAAATGCAATATGCATAACAAGGCACCGAGGAAAACATGTGTATGAAATTTGAGAAAGATCCCTTCATTACTTTCTGAGATATAGCGATAACAAACTTCAATTGTCAAAATCCAAGATGGCTGCCTGTCAGCCATTTTTTTTTCTGATTGGTCTCAAAATGCAATATGCATAACTAGGCACCAAGGGGAACCTACATATTAAATTTGAGAAAGATCCCTTCAGTACTTTCTGAGAAATAGCGATAACAAACTTCAATTGTCAAAATCCAAGATGGCTGCCTGTCGGCCATGTTGTTTTCCGATTGGTCTCAAAATGCAATATGCATAACTATACACCAAGGGAAACCTACATATGAAATTTGAGAAAGATCCCCTTAGTACTTTCTGAGGATTAGCGATAACAAGAATTGTTTACCGACGGACGGACGGACGGACGGACGGACCACGGACGCAGGGCGATTTGAATAGCCCACCATCTGATGATGGTGGGCTAAAAATACATATTGCCCATTACCTCTCTGCCTTCAATCACATAAAAATACATATTGCCCATTACCTCTCTGCCTTCCATCACATAAAAATACATAATATTCCCCATCGCCTCTTTCTTTCTGCCATCCAATCAAAATATACACAACATTGCTCCTCCAATCCACCTTCCTCCTATATCATCGAAACATATCATATTACTCCTCATCTCATCCCAACACAATGGCCAATTATAGACCATGCTATCGTAAAACATGAGCAATGTTTATTCGTACATATGAAACGAAATCCAGATCATTTATGTATTGAGTTAAATAGATCTCTATAATCAAGTTCTTATTAGGCATACGTTTTGATAACATAGTTATCTTGGGCAAGTGACCTGTGTAACAGTTATGCGAATTCTAAAAAGTCCGATAATGGCGAACGAAGATTCCAGCTCGCAGTAAGCTTGATGCTTTTAAACTAATTTACTGTATCGATATCAACAATTTAATAAGTGCACGGCACCCGTAGCACTTCATATCTAATAGCTTTAGCGAGTGTTTTTTGCAACTTTTAAAAAATAACTTACGAGTGTGAAATAAATTCCATATCCAACAATTTCGAGTCGTGTGACCTGTTTCTACCACAATAATATCGGCTTGAATCAAAGGGAAACGTGGCCAAGTATAATTTCGCGTATGCAAATAAAGTGTACCGGTGACGTCCGGGACCCGGTGATATGACGTCATTAGATTATTGATGACGTCAATAACAATTGCAGCTTGGGTCAAAGTTCACCGTGTTAGCCAATCGAAATGCGTACAGAGTTTATACCACGTGTGGTATAAACAGATTGTTAATCAACAGCTGTAATGATTAACTGATGGTCTGAGAGTTGAATAACACGGCGTATTGTGGTAGAAAATGTTATAACCAATGTGGGTGGACTGGTTGTTTGTTGTTTACAACAAGGTTTATTGTGTGTGGACTGGTTGTTTGTTGTTTACAACAAGGTTTATTGTGTGTGTGGACTGGTTGTTTGTTGTTTACAACAAGGTTTATTGTGTGTGTGGACTGGTTGTTTGTTGTTTACAACAAGGTTTATTGTGTGTGGACTGGTTGTTTGTTGTTTACAACAAGGTTTATTGTGTGTGTGGACTGGTTGTTTGTTGTTTACAACAAGGTATATTGTGTGTGGACTGGTTATTTGTTGTTTACAACAAGGTTTATTGTATGTGGACTGGTTGTTTGTTGTTTACAACAAGGTTTATTGTACATGTATGTGGACTGGTTGTTTGTTGTTTACAACAGGGTTTATTGTGTGTGTGGACTGGTTGTTTGTTGTTGACAACAAGGTTTATTGTACATGTGTGTGAACTTGTAGTTTGTTGTTTACAACAAGGTTTATTGTGTGTGGGGACTGATTGTTTACAACAAAGTTTATTGTGTGTAGACTTGTTGTTTGTTGTTTACAACAAGGTTTATTGTGTGTGTGTGTGGACTGGTTGTTTGTTGTTTACAACAAGGTATATTGTATGTGAACTTGTAGTTTGTTGTTTACAACAAGATATATTGTGTGAGGACTGGTTGTTTGTTGTTTATAACAAGGTTTATTGTGTGTGAACTTGTAGTTTGTTGTTTACAACAAGGTTTATTGTGTGTGGACTGGTTGTTTGTTGTTTACAACAAGGTTTATTGTGTGTGTGGACTGGTTGTTTACAACAGGGTTTCTTGTGTGTGTGTGGACTTGTTTACAGTATTCTGTGTGAACTTGTTGTTTGTTGTTTACAACAAGGTTTATTGTGTGTGTGTGGACTGGTTGTTTACAACATGGTAAATTGTGTGGACTTGTTGTTTGTTGTTATTGTATGTGTGGACTGGTTGTTTGTTGTTTACAACAAGGTTTATTGTGTGAGGACTGGTTGTTTGTTGTATACAACAATGTTTATTGTGTGTGTGTGGACTGGTTGTTTACAACATGGGAAATGTGTGTGGACTGGTTGTTTACAACATGGTAAATGTGTGTGGACTTGTTTGTTGTTTACAACAAGTTTATTGTATGTGGATTGGTGGTTTGTTGTTACAACAAAATTTATTGTTTGTGGACTGGTTGTTTACAACATGGTATATTGTTTGGACTGGTTGTTTGTTGTTTACAACAAGGTTTATTGTGTGTGTGGACTGGTTGTTTGTTGTTTACAACATATTTCATTAGTTGAGTCCGTCTTGAATCCGTCTATAACCATTTTTTGTTTTTGTTAGTTAGGCTAAGCGAGAACGTAACAAAATATACCGTATTTATGGTTCAGACGTGTTTAATTTGGTTTGGTTTATTTTGTTTAACGTCCTATTAGACATTTCCGATTTTCAGGTACACGGAGTACCTACACGGACACGGACGCAGACTACTGGTAAATTGGGGGTCGTTTCAAAGGTGTATTTATATGCACAGGGGTCAAATACTAGTGCTATAGGTGCGGATATGTTTATATATAGTTTATAACATGCATATTCGTTAGCAATATTAATTCAAAGTAGCCATTTCAATTTGTACGACAAGCAAACACATATGAAAATTGATCACAGCTATATATTATGCATACACAATGTATACATTGTATGTATATTGGTGTACGAAATAACCTCTGTTTGTCGCACACTAGCGGTCGCTAAGCTAACTCTATGTTGATATGGAAGCAATGGAGTTTCACTATGCAATAAATGAAGAAGAAAACTATTACCATGTGCGTTTGATTTATTCTATTTTTTATCAAAGATATGTATCTCCAAGCCTATCCCGAAACTGCTTGGTGTGTCTAATAGTGCATTTAGTGATATTGAAGCAAAATATTTATATTGTTGATAACTGTTGCTGCACATAAAATATTACGTACCAAAACTCCTTATATAGGTATTAATTATGTACTTAAATGTCGTAGATTTCACCAAACTATCAAATTTAGAAAGAGATAAAACTGATATCAACACACAGAAAATGTGCAACAAAAGGTTTAAATGTACATGTACGTAACAGAGGTCATGTTGACACCGATGAAACATCTAACAAGCGATTATTCGTTATCGACTTTGCGTAATCGGCCCGAATTTCGTTCTTCGTGCGAAAAGGCGAAACAACGGAAATTAATACATATTATTTTCGTATTCTGGGGTGAAAGTTAGAATACACGAAATGGCACAAATAAAGTGTAAACATACATGGACATATAGATAAAGTAAAGCGACAAACATGCATTAATTAAGATATTTAATAAAGTAATAGAGTTTTATGGAGTTTGATTGTAGCTTTTCGCACCCATACTTCAGTGTTGTCGCATACACATGTGTAGGCTACAATGTACATATGTGTATAATGCACGTGTATTGAAGTGTGTAGCCTATGTAAGTGTACAATGCACATGAATATAAGTATGTAGCCTATGCATATGTATAATGCACGTGAATTTAAGTGTGTAGCCTATGTATGTATATAATGCACGTGCATTTAAGTGTGTAGCCTATGTATGTGTATAATGCACATGAATATAAGTGTTCCTCGTCGAGGAGCTAGTATCAGTTAGACAACGCATATAAATTCAAAACAAATAGTTTTTGAGACGACCCCAAATTTACAAGTAGTCCGCGTCGGTGTCCGTGTAGGTCCTCCGTGTACCTGAAAATCGGAAATGTCTATTAACAGCTAAGGTCATTTAAGGACGGCCTCCCGTGCGTGCGACATAACCGGGCACGAACATTACTGTTTCCATTATATTAATTCTTTTTATGTATTAGGCGCAGGTGGTACTTTCCTGTTTATATCTTTCACTCCAGAAGATTATTAGATTGTTATACAATGTCTGATCAATTAAATTCAACACAACGTGCTGAAATAAAATACGTATATTTTCATCAAAGTTGACATAAATGAAAAAAAAAACAAGTATAAATACCAATTCTCTTCTCGGAGAAATTTACTAACGGAATGTATGTAAGACTGGAACTTTCTCTTTCGGGTAACCTGAAGAAACAGTAGTTTGTTAATTCATTGGCATTATCAACATGGAATCGGTAGAATTTATTATTATTGCAGTTGTTTTACTACTTGTATGTGCGGCCTTCGTTATTAATCTAATTGCAAAATATCCTCGTCCTCGTTGTATATCCTGCAACAATACACGAGTCATCGTTAATTATTTCTTAATTAACATATACCCATAACACTTGTGTTTTTGAATATCAGAATTTAATATTCTATATGTAAACATATATATTCACTTCCTTTTGACTATATCACTATTATGTATTACCTGCTTCCTTTTGTCCGTTAAATATGCTGGATAAAGTCTGCTATCTATATAGCATATGTACATGCACATCAATTTGCCTTTATACTCTGCCCTCTTACGACCATGCAATGGGGGCAGCAGGTACAATTCTTACGCAGTTACCAGTTATTGCCATCTGTTTTAAAACATATATATCCTAAAGACAACCTTACAACCCGTACCTACTCACCTATTTTTTATTGTGAGAACGATAAGGCCAAATAAAAATATAGTTGAGTTTCCCCCTTTCCTGGCCGACCCTATTTGTTTCCCGCCGACCCCAAAACATTTGATAAGGTTTGGCTATGCAGGTCTCATTGTTTTTACTATTTTCCGGAATTTTTACGATTTTCCGGATTCCTTAACAGCGTTTATAATGACCGTAAATCGTAGTCATCCAAGCGCTTCTTTCGCCATCATGACCTCTGACACAGCAATGTCAACTGTATTAGCAATACAAATGGAGAAATGTAGTCATCTAGATAAAGATGTTAAGTATATGTCGGCTTTCCCAAGCAATACATTGATCGCTACAATTTTACATCGCGATCACGATATAAAGGGAGCCGACGTGTCTATAATCGGCAAAACTGACATCGTCGAAAGTTCCAAGGGGTTCTCGCTGGAGAGTGGTCTCAGTTGAAGACATTAGGCAATTTGGTGTGAAATGCATTACATTAAAATGCAACGGCGAATCACAGGATGATTCGGTGAATATCAATACTGTAATTGAAAACGCAGCCGCAACTAAGAAAACCATAATTGCATTTGAGTTGTTTCTTGTAAATTCATTGTGTTGTTAATTTTGAAATATTGAAAATCACTAATTTGAAGATTACAGGGATATCAAGTTTAAAAAAAACAACAACAAAATACTAAATCTTAGGATCTTTCATTTTTATTTGGTATCCATCTTTATTTCAGAGACTTTCAGTTTGTACATGTATATGTTTTCAATATTTACCGTCATCATATTAAAATATGAACAATTTGTAATGTGCATGCATACATACAAAGATTTTTGCCCCCCCCCCCACAGTTTAATAGATATTGACGTTGGCCTGCTACCTTAGAAATGTTACTTAAAGCAATGAGATACCATTACACTTTGCCATAAAAAAAACTGTTAATAGGACGTTAAACAAAATCAACCAAAACATAAAAAAATTTAAAAAAATAAAATAAAAAAATAAAATAAAATGTTTTACTACCAACCCTATTTTTTGGGAGCCGAAATGGGAAACAATTATAATTGTATTTAGCCTAATGTATTAGGTGTTAAAAGACTCCGTCAGACGCGATTTTATCAATAGAATAGAAGCGCTATTATATAACATGTCATGGACATAGCAGCTTTAATGAGAAAAAATGTAAAAAGTAATGGCAAAAGGAAAATGAGATAGGTGTATAGGATAAACTGTAACAAAAAATCTCAAAGCGAAAATGGTAAAGGGTTGGTCATGGTACCGGTAGGATTGGTAAGTGATAAAGCTATCTATACAAGTAATACAATGAACTGAAAATGAAAGTCATTAAAAATGTCATTTATTCACAAAAACTGATTTGTTTTAACAAAATGCTTAAACAAATATCATCTGTGATATACTTTCAAATTTGCACTTAGTTCCAGTATTTTTTTTTTTTTTGTAAAAGATTGCCTCAGGCTGACACGAATGATCGTAAACTCAATTAATCTCAGAATCGCAGTTTCTGACGCAATTGCTATACGTTATGACATTAAAAAGCATACATTAAAATTACGTAACACACAAGATATCCCCGCACCATCAAGGAAGTTATCAAATTCAAAGCGCTGTATTTAATGTATCGAAATATCCTGTTTCAATGTTAAAACATTACTGGTATTTATCTCCGTGTCATATCCTCTTACAGAATTTGTCACGTAAAATGATAGTTAATGTATTTGTTCAGCTGGCATATCGTATCAATTTCGGATCATTAAATACATTTTTTAACATTTACTCCGCAATCTCCAATCGATTTGAGCCATTAAAATGCCATCATGTTGATGTATGATACTCATTTATTTATCAAAGTTTATATAGGAACAGTCTAGACATTTGAGGAATATTAGATAGAATTACGGGGAGCGATCTTTGCAAATAACGAACGTCGTACATATTTGATGAAAGACTAGAGCGTCTCGTTGAGAGTTGAGACTAACTTTGGATGCTTGATTTTCAATTGACTTTATCAGCATGGAATTGGTAGAATACATCATCATATCCTGTCTTTTATATTTCACCAATTCACTAGAAAACAATAGGTTTGATGACATTGGTAAATGTCATAGTCAATTCGAATCCTGTTTAGCTTTTCAGAAAGATATGTTTTGTATGTGCAACTTATTATGCAAATACTACGACGATTGTTGTTTTGACACAGGAGCTTTCAAGGAAGAGATACCAGTTCATAAATACGAACAGCTTAAATTCCTAAATAAGACATCTTGTGAAGTTGCCAGCTATGGTACAATGGTACGCATAAACAAACATAAAGGAGCCTTCATGGTATCATCTTGTCCCAAATCTTTGAATGTCGACATAGAAGTAAAACATAAATGTGAAAACACTTTGTCTAACAGTGACGTGACAAACATGGTGCCTGTAACTGACATCTATACTAATGTCACCTTTAAAAACAGACATTGTGCAAGATGTAATCTGGTACAAAACTGGGTTCCTTGGTTTTTAGAAATTCATTGCGGATTTAAGTCATTCTTGCACCACATGTATCAGGCAACGTTTTCACTGGCTGATTCAGTCAGACTTGGAATTAATGATAAAGATTGTGGTCACCGCTTTGTACCGCCGAAATGGTCAAAACCGAGACATTGTTTCAATCATTTCAAGTATGATTTAAGGAACTCTTTGTCACAACATACCAAGACGACGTGTAGAAATCGAGTCCTCGCACCTGTGCAGTACAAAGGTGGCGTATACAGGACTATACATTGTTTTCTCGATGCCACTTCTCATCATTATTCATCTATACCATCGGACGTGACGTGCTTCCTGAATAGAAGACATGACGTCATCCGCGATCGCTGGGAATTGCTCACGCTAACGAGCGTGATTGATATATCGTCGTTGCTAAATCGTGATACCAATACAACAAGATGTGGTGAAACAGAGATTCATCTTTCTGACAAGGTAAGAGTAAATTTATTGTTTAGAACAGAAGTAGTCATACTCGCATATCCCATTAGTTAATATCTTATTTACCTACCGATGTGAAATAAAAAGAAAAGTTTGTGTAAGAATTCTCTGATTTATTTAGTATTGTAGCCATCGCATTTTGAAATGATATATATATTTATATATTGTATTCCATGTTTCTTCGTCAGTATTCAAATTTTAATTCGACTGAGTTTGGACGATGGGTTTAACTTCATTTTTATTAACATTAGATATACTTCCCTAGCTTCTTCATTGTAAAATGACATGTAGCATTTTGTCGACTCTAATAATTAAAAAAAGGCAGGAAAAGTTTTTTTTTTTAAATGTTTCATCTAAAACTGTCATCAACGAGCTATAATAAGATCTTCTTTTCCCCCAATTAATATTCCTGTTTTGTTTTATTATCGATAATTCCGCACAATAAATGAAAATATATGACGGCATAGGATCCCCCTGACGACGACCCGGCTCTATATTTAAATAAAAAAGATAGGTTTTCCCCTAAATATATATTTTACTGTATTATTCTGAAAGAGATTTTTTTCCATTTGATAATGTTGGGGCTTAGATTAAAGTATTTGAAAATTTTACTAATAAAACTAATAAAAAGTCAAACGCTTTTTCAAAATCACAAAGAAATAATTATAAAAGTCTGTTATATTATTATGTTTTCAACTTTGTACCTTTCTTGAAATAGGGAGGCATTTCAATTTTAAAGAACACTCTTATTATACATTACTTAAAACTCTGTTTAACCGCAGCGTTTAAGTTAAAATATGCAGATTTTCCAAAATAGCCAAAACTCCACTTTTTAACTATTTGTCACTAAAACATTTCTCTTGTTTTGCTCAGATGTCTTTAAAGTATCTTATATGGGCATTTTTGCCGCCCTATATGACATATTTGTTAATATAATTAACAGCCGCCATTTGCATATCGAGGTCAAAAGAGAATAAATGTTATTTTTTTTTGTAAAATCAAATCTGGTCAGACAAACGCTCGCACTACCTGCTATAGACAACTGTGAGCAAAACGACGTAGTTTTTTTTTGCGCAATAGGTCTGATCCACATGAGCTTTTTTTGTTATCCTAAAACTTTTACCGAAATATACAGATAGCTTATCAGATTAAATGTCCAAATAACGACCAATACAAAGTCATGTATAGTACATATTAACAATTGGTTAAGTTACTTCTGTTTCATTGCGACGGAAAAGTGATTTCATTCTGGTAAAACATCACTGGATTTACTATTTACATGAACTTTTAAAGCCTAAATGGCTCAGCCAAATTCGATCTCAGTGTTTTCGCGGACGCTATTTGGCGAAGATATCGCCCTTTCATTAACGAAAACTGTCCTTTATGGAAGTGTCCATGCTATAACAGTTACAACTATCATGGACTTTTCTTGGAACTTTATAACATTGAGTGCCTTAGGGGCTCGGCCAAGTTTTATCGCCACTTTTCACAGACGTTTTTTGTCTTAGTTATGGCCCCTTGATTGACGTAAAATGTAATTTGTGGACATTTCCGGAGATATTAATTCTACGAATTAGTTACTTATCTATTGACCTGATGCTTTTTTTCGGGATAATTTTTAGAAGTGTTATATTTCTCCAATTATTTAATTTGTTTCAAAGTTTATTACCTCTTGAAATGCAAGTGATAAGTTTTAGTTTTGTCTTACTTAATGTTTCGATTTACTATATCCGTAATTATTTTTAAATACAGGGTCCTAATTGTTACCAAAATATTTTGTTTTAATCCAACTACAAAACTTTCGGAAACAAGTCTTTTATTTATTTTCATTTTTGAAAGCGTGTTTGTTAAGTAAATGTAAGAAGACTTTCGATATTCAACGAGTCATGGGCAGATAACGTGGTTACAGTGTTTGATTTCATGGACAGATAACTTGGTTACAGTATTTGATTTTAGAAGTAGTTCAAGATTAACATTTTAGTGACTTGATTTCTAAGTATAAAGTGTAGTAATTTCAGCTTCTTTCAAAAATCTAGTTGGGTTAGATACATTCGTGAGTACAACCATGTTCTTTAGTTATATTTAGCATAATTTGACTAATATGAGTGACTTATTTACAAAAATATTTTGTGCGTTTCTCCCCATCCATTTTACCCTTGACCGTTTACAATTATACCACACTGATGACTCATTCCGATCATACTAACACTTAAATAATTAGGAGTACCAGTGATGGGATTTGCATGGGTATCTTTTCAGATCTAATACTGCATAATACAAATGGTCATTCAATACGAATCAAATTGGCAAAATGGAAACAATTGGATATGATATCGCGCCTTCAGTTAGGAAAATTGATTAGCATAGGGCCATTATTTTATAGATTAGGTTAGGGGTTAGAAAGTGTGAATTCTGAACTTCCTACACGACGTTGCGATAATGTGACAGCGGGGTTTTATAAAGCTATAAAGCAGATGATCACAAGTAAAAAAATCGTGTTTCATAATTGATTCCGTAGAACGCAATATGATCACGTTAGGATCTTACCTCTTTACTAAAGCATCGGAATTATCATAGCCTGTTTAAACAGGTCTTTGTATTGCATACTAACGAAACTGTTGAAACAACCCTGATTGCCTTTCTAACCTCGATTGACATCACGTACGAATATCACACTTTACTGAAGCAGCCGAATTATTGCAATCACTCATTATTAATATGCTTTACGATAAACATATTAAGCAGATGTATAGAGGTAATAGAGCTTGTTAATGTTTCAAAATTGATTGCGCTAAACACAATATCATGTACGAAGAAGAGTTGATATATGTTCATCCTAACTTAACTTTTCAGGTTATGTGCCAGAGACTATACTGTCCCATTAACATGGAACCGTTCGGTGGCAGATGCCGAAATGTTTTATCATCGACCAATGGTAAAATTATGGACTTATTATTTGAAGTAAATGGTGATTTTGATCGGACAGATTCAAATACGGTAATAATGCAATTTAGTGATGTGATACTTGACTTTTTGTCGGTATTGGGCAGTTGCATAAAATACTCAGAAAGTGCGCGCCCCAAAGAGGCAGCGACAATTTTTCCAGGTAAAAATATACTTTCTGACAAGATTTGTGATATGGTTATATTACGATATCCTCTAAAGAAGAGGACCGACAACAACTGTAGCACGGAATACGAAAAGCAGTTGGTGATAAGTTTTGCTGTACATTATAGCAGGACTTTTTCCAATGGACTCGTAATTCATCATGTAAATGACGTCACCAATTTATCATGTCGGACCAATATCTCTCTCAATAATCCTGTGTATATTAAGGATCAACATTGGAGTGGAAATCAGTTACCCTGTCCCGCTGTCAAAGTCGATCTTCTCCACAACAATTCAGATATGCATGGTATCGATAGAAATGTGCTTAATAGGACTTCTGAAAGAAATGTGTACTTTGTGTTAAATGGAACAATAATTGAAGCTTCAGATGTTGTATATTTTAATGACGGTTATTACCTCTGCATCAAGACATATCTTTCTCAATATCTAATTGTTAATCAGGAGAACAGCGTCCATTACAGGACGATCATAATTACGGTGTGTACTTGTGTATCTATGTTAGGCTTGCTCTACTGCATGGTCCAGTATTCTGTTGTTCCGTTCACGAAGACTGGTAAATCAGATTTGATATTTATGTTGCTTATCTTTTTATTCCTTGCTCAGACATGTTTCTTGTTGATGCTTTATGTTAACAAAGTCAACCAGTACTGTGAATGGCTCGGTATACTTCATCACTTTGCATGGCTTGGCTCCTTTGTATTCATGTTTCTATGCTCTTTTCGCTTACATAAAGAAGTAAGAAATATGAAGGTTTGCAACAGATTGGAGACTACTTTGAGTACAGTGAAATGCATTTGTGTGGGCTTAAGCACCATTGTTATAAGTGTGTCTTCTACCAAAATCACAAACGTGTATTTAACTCCGTCAGAAAACTGGTATGGCGGCAGAATATGTTTTATTTCACACAAAGCTGCTTCATTAGTTTCCTTCATAATACCGTTATCATTAACTGTATATGGAAACATGATTATTTTTGCCTGTATAATTTACGAAATATCTACAAACGCAATATCAACTATACTTAATACAAATTATCACAAACTGATTGTCTGCATGGAAATTTCCACTGTCCTGGGATGTATTTGGATTCTCGGAGTTGTTGCAGTGATAGATAAGTTCGAAGTGCTTCTGGAGACCTATGAGATTATTGCTAGTGTGCTAGGGGTGGTTGTAACAATTATATTTACATGTAATCATCACAATTTGAAATATTACAGAACTCATGATGGGGAAAATAGTAGGACTTTTGAAGGTGTTGGTTAACATTATACATTCACACTGAAAGTGGAATGGTGTAGTACATGTACAGATAGCAGTAGTAATGATTGTTACAAACTTACAAACACTTTGAAGTCACCTAATCCACGGAAACAGCATTTTAGGCTATATATATGTATTTAATTAAAAAGAATTATCTTGTATGGAGGTTTTTTTTCCCAGATATATTTCTTTTTTGCATTTTCATGAGCAACACTACTAAGTATAAAATATGGTTATATTAACCATGTTCTACTGCACAAATTCTATATTTAGTGAAAGACTCGTCTCACATAAGTGATATAAAAAGAACATTATATACTGCGAAGTGACAATGATATTGGATAGGCGGTGCTTTTGAACTAGGTTCGAGTTAACTAAATGGATTGTAAGAAATAGATGAAGGTGCTGAATCTACAAAATTGATAGAAATATATAAAGATAAATTGTCCTTTGCAAATTAAAAGCTAGACATCTTGTGAACATTTTGTGAGAGGGGTTCATGATCACCCAGGAATGTTTTAAACCGATCAATAGTATAACTTGGAGAAAAATCATAGTTTGAACAATCTTTTAATCTGAGTTGAGGTCTACAAGGTGTCAAAGTCTGAAGTGTAAAATAAACTCCTAACAAGTATCCTGTATTAGAAGAATGATGTCATGTTTCGTTATTTTTCAGTGCAGTCTGACAGATGAGATGTTCTCTAAGCCTAATTGGCAATCGAAGATTAATTCATGACTGCATAAGAAATTGAAGAAATGTTAATGAATATACAGACCCGTGTACGTTCGCTGTTCCGTCTTAAACGCAAACGCTACGGAAGTGCTACGGAAATGGTACGGTAATACTACGGAAGAGCTACGGTTATGCTACGGTAATGCTACGGAAATGGTACGGTAATGCTACGGAAGTGCTACGGAAATGCTACGGTAATGCTACGGTTGACGCTCACAAATAATCGACCGTTTCTGAATAAATTATCTGGTTCTTATAAAAAGCGGATCCTAGACGAAGCGAACACGTAGAAACGACAGTGCAATGGTGTTTGATGGAGTGAATGTTGTATCGGGAAGTGGAAGAACGTTTTATCAGAGACTTGTATATCACAACTGTACAACTTTTAGAAACCGGAAATATTAAGGTCATATAAGGATCTTTCAAATTTAGGAAAATTTATTATTCTCGACAACAAAAGACGATAGCATTTAATTTTAAAATAAAATCACTCTCTACACTAGCGCTGCGGTCGCGTATGTGTTGTCTCTGTGTGTCCGAACTTTATTGTTTTGTTTTTATGTTTTTATCTATATTTTCACTGCATTTATTCACTGCATTTGTACTGATAAACCGTAAGGTTTAAGAAATCAACTAATTGAATTGAAAAACTTGTATCAAAGTGTTAATTTAGGTACAGGTAAACAGATCAAGATTTCTGAACACAGATTGACCAGGCTATGAATAGACCCCTCCTATAGGGCTAATTGTAAAAGGGAGAAACTGACCAGTTGCGGTGATGACTTATACACCTGAGCCCGATGACTCCTAATCAAGTGTATATCCATGGCCATCAGGTGAAGTTGATGGTGGTGGGGAGGGGGGATTAGTACCCATGACAACAAGTTAGGGGGACAATTAAGTCAAGTACATGACCATGTCTGGCAAGTCTATATATAACAATCACTGGTACATATACTGGTGTGTATGCATTGACGATTTGTTTAAAAGTCTGATGTCGGATCAGAGGAAACTCATGCAGAGGAGGGGTAAAAACTAAAAACAAGACATCAATAATTATATACTTCAGAATATACAATGTACATGTGCAATCAGATACGTGTATATCACACGTCTGCAATGGAGCGGACTCTGTGTGTTTACGTGATAATGGATAACACTCTGAAAATCTTTATTAATGGACTTGTGTTGTGATCTAACATTCAGTTGAGTGACAATCAGTTAACCTTTGCACCCAAGGAGAAGTGAGGAGTGCACGATAATTAGTTCACAACTGTTTTTTTTTTTTTTTTTTTAACTTATTGTCACAAAGGACATAACCAGGTAATACATTGTTTCAATATATAAAGACCTCAACAGTGTAGAGTGAAGAATCTACCTTTGAAATTAATTTTGGTGTTGTATGCGATCATTTTAATCATTTACATGCTTCTATTACAACACATCTGTTTGTGTCAGAGGCCTAATAATGGCTGACTCAGGTGTACATGTACTTCATGTAAATATTTTGTCGGACAAAATATTAATATTTTAAATTTTTATTGAATGTTAATTCACTAAAGTTTTGGCTTTTACATTGTTATTCGAAACTTGAAAGTTTCTTTTACAGTACATGTCATCTATATGATTTATACATTGTATGTTCTGTCGACAGATCTTGAGACATGTACAAATAAATGTACATGTCCAGACTACATGTACATTACATTGAAGCCAAACATCTGGGAAAGGCCTGTTGCCAATGGCCAACTGGGCGCAATATGCAACCCTACAGCCTTGAGGACATGCATCCTATCACACCTTACCTGTAAGATGCTGATCAGTCTAGCTCTTTTGTGTCTGGCACATGGTATACCTGGCCAGGTGACCTGTCCCCAATTAACCCCCCGGGGTCCTATTATGGCTCATTCTCACTGAGCCAACATATAGAAATTTACCTGTATTACCAGGCCAACATGTCAAATTTACACCTGAGTGAGTTTAAACTATAGCAGTAGCCTGTTCTTACTTTCATGAGAGAAAATATAAAAATGTCAAATTGAATATGACTTATAAAATGATGACTCAAATGATTCACCCTCTCTTTTACATTTTTTTTTTCAAAACTTTCCTTTTTGCCGATGATGGTAAATTTTGTAAAGCAGCACGTTATATTTAAGACTCCTATCCGATACTGACAGAGTCTACGACGGGTGTAAAACTTTAAAATGTACGTTTTATATAAAAAAATATTGTTATATAACGTTTAGCAACAAAAGATACACAACTGAGTATCCCGACAGCTTGGGTGAGGAATCTCTAAAGAAAGAAACACATGCTAAAGACTTGGGTGTATGGGTCACTCCGAATCTTAACTTTTTATTTTATGTTAGATAAGTGGTTGGTAAGGTCATGCCAAGCTACATATTTGGATTTTCAAAATGTTATTCGCTCTCTGTACATTAGTGCAATCAGTTTACTGCTCTGAAATATGGTCACCATAGCAAGAAACACTCGTACACCAGATTGAAGTTGTACAGGTTTTTTTTTTTTTTTTTTTTTTTTATTTCTATGTTTTAAACCAAAATTATACGATAATAGTCTATATTACATGTACATTTGTACACAATTCAACTTACCTAGTCTGGTATGAAGGCATTAATACATATATTTTTATTCAAATCTGTACATAGCCTGCTTGATCGAACTTTTACAGGATAATTTAACTTTTTAGTTCCACATCGTTTTTTTGACTAGGTCGAGTAGCTCAACCTTGCTTTATCCCTGTAAATGCTGGATTATTGTAAGAAATTGTAATGTTCTTAAAAGAGTCCTAATTAATTTCAACTACCTTCGTCATGTTCCCGACAGTTTTTTAACGTTTCACTTGAGAGATTTATGTCGGACGAAGATTTGTTTTCAGAATTAGGTCTCTTGTTTACTGTTCATAACAAGACTTACTTGATTATCTGGATGATTTCTATTTAGGACATTTAATTTACTCTTGTTATACTTTATCAGAGACATATACTGTATATATATATCACACATGTAATATATACGTCTCTGATTTTATCAATTTGTTATCAATTCTGTGATTAGACCTTTGGGTTTTAAAATTGAAATAAATAATGAATAACTCCATAGATCACGATGACATTTTCATTAAAGTTGGACGTTTTATGAATCAGTCTATAGCCTTACCTGTAGGCTATAATTATCTCTTATTGTTCTACCTTTCACACCTATACACTTGGTTCACAAAATACCTTACCTTTAGTTTACCTGTATACAACATGCTGTGTTGTTTGTATCATTGCTGACAATTAAGTCTAACTACCCTAGTTTACCTGTGTGATACTGTCTGGACCATTTGTACCCTATACATGTAGCCTGACCAGTGCATATTATATGAAACTGTTTTAAAGGTTAGACTATAGCACTGTAAAGGTAATATTGTTTATTTGACACGATCTTCATCTTGGTTTCCATCGTTTTTTGTTTTTTTTTATGCTCAGATATAGGCTCATAGATATATCTTAATACTATATGTATGTAGTCCAACTTCTCATTCATATTTCATTACCATACTTTTACATTTCTCGTTATACATATACAAACGTGGTGTTCATAATTTCATCCTCGAAAGTAATAATCTCTGTCTCTCTCTGTCTCTCTGTCTTTCTCTGTGTGTGTGTGTGTGTGTGTCTCTCTCTCTCTCTCTATCCTTCAAACACACACACACACACACACACACACACACACCCTTGCACACACGTACCCTTTAAATAGAAGCAGAAACTCTATACTAACGGCAGCATACTTGCATATACGTGCTTGTTTATACACAGACCCACACAAAAATAGAGAATACTCACAGTAAAAACACCATCACCATCAGTACACACGCAGCGTATATATCACCAATACGCCCTTTTAATGTAAACATAATACTTTCATTTACCCATCTTTACACATAGATCATAACTTTATGTTTTAGTACATTTTAAGAGCTAATAAGCTCGCAGAGCCATGTTTATCATCATTGCACATTCTCTATTGATTCTTTTAATCATTCTTTTTTATTCGTTTTTTACATGTTACTCGTTTAAATACATTGCTATGCTTTTCAATAATTTTATATCTCTATATCGTTGTAGGAGTAACTTTCTCTCAAGAAAATGTTTGAATAAAGACACAATTGAACAACTGTCTACCCTTCTATTAGAGATGTGGTAGTGTTTATATATTGTATAACCAATCAGGGACATAAGAATGTTAAAATCTTTGTACTTCTTATCAACAATCTTATATCCTATCACGATGTAATACATATTTTTTAGCTGAACATTGTAATTATGTTTTTGTAAAAGATCATGTATCAAATTCTACACATTGACATTCAATAAAATAGTGTTTATAATCATCATTAACTTTACATATACAACATTCATCATTATCAGTAATATTCCATCTTTTAAGTAAGATTCCATTTGGAAGAATATTATGGAATAGCTTCCATTTGAAATTTTTTTCGTTATTCTCTATTAAGATATCATTGATAAATTCAAATATTTCATGAAAAATCAAACCACTGCTTTCTAACTTAAACAAATCTTCCCACATACCTCTGCAGTATGACTCTGATTTCTTTTTTCTTATAAATGCTAAGTAAAGAAACTTATTATTTACCTGATCAAGTTTTACACCCACTCCTTTATCAAGGACTAATAAATCAGAGTCAGTTTGTACATTTACCCGTGCATTATCTCCCTTGATTTTGTCCTTCCCTTCTTTAGGAATAGCTTTCTTTACCTGACTTACCTCACTTATCCAGTCTCTCGTTTCTTTTAATTGTTGGTAAATTTTTATTTCATTTATACTATCATTATCAATTATATCGTTGATAAAAATTTACCCGGACTCAATCCAGGTCTTAAAAATTGGCGACCTTCCGTTAAGTTTGATGTGTTTATTTCCCCAAATGATCTCTCGACAAATATCTGTAAAGTTATAATCAACGATCGGCGCGTTATTTTCTCTAAGTTTCAACCATGATTGTAGGATGTTAATATAAAAATATGGTACATCGTTTTTTGGAAGGTTGCGTATGTGTCCTGGGGACATACGAAACAACACAGTGGCGCCACCAAGCTTTTCCAAATAATAATTTGGAATCACCTTCCAACAGGCGTCTACAAGAGATACTAACCTTTGTATCCAGGCTACATTTTGGTTTCCATCGTAATGCGTCGACTACTACTAGGATCCGCCATTTTTTATTACACTAAGATCGATGGACCATGTGACTTGACTTGTTTTTTGTGAAAGTGTTATTTTTTCTATACAAAGATACAGACAGATTTATAGCCGTATCTATGTAATTCTCATCTCCTTATAAAATGATTTGCTGTCGCTACATTTCTTTTTTGACGTTCGGTAAGTATATTTAACTAAATTTCGTTTCGATCAAAAATACATTCCGCAAAATTTTCTACCGAACGGTTATGAGACGGTCTGTGAGTGAAAATAGGTAAGCGTAAATGCTACGGTAATGCTACGGTGAGTGGACGCAAACGGTACGGAAATGGTACGGAAATGATACGGTTATGCTACGGAAATGCTACGGAAATGGTACGGTTATGCTATGGTAATGCTACGGAAACGCTACGCTTAAATCGGAACTGCGAACGTACACGGGTCTGTATATCTCATGTCTAAATGAGAAAAATAAATTTAACATTTTTCATTGACTGGGGAACAGGTATTAGTTTCAATACCGCTGCAAAATCAACAGAGAATGTCAACAACGTGTACGTAAACAAAAGATATTTAAACCATCTATAAACGGTTTTATTAGGTCGAAGTTTCAGTCAGTGGCCCCATTTAATCTAGCTTGTGAAAACAAAATCACATTAATTCAGGAAATTCTGCTACATAATATCCCGCTGTAAGATATATTTCCGACAAAACACCAGACAGTCATAATGACAAGAGGCCCATGGGGCCTGTATCGCTCACCTGGTTGGATTAGACCAAATGTCAAAATAACGTTCATATTCTATTTGTTTTATTTGTAAATCTCAAACAATGCTATATATGGTTATAGTGCGGGTATCCGAACTGCTTTAAAGATTAATGAAGTCCAGACTAGTAGCGATTTAAAGGAATTGCCTTGATTTCCCCTATTGGGCCCCACCCTTTTTGCCCCTCGGGGTCAGAGTCACCATTGATGCAAAATCTGTTCCCCTTCTGCCAAGGATGTTTCTGACCAAATTGGGTTCAAATCCATTCATAACTCTATGACACGTAGCGATTTAAAGGAATATCCTCTATTTCCCCTATTGGGCCCCACCCCTTTGGCCCATCGGGGGTCAGAGTCACCATTTATGCAAAATCTTTCCCCTTCCCCCAAGGATGTGTCTGACCAAATTGGGTTCAAATCCATTGATAACTTAATAACTAGTAGCAATTTAAAGGAATTACCTCTATTTCCATTATTGGGCCTCGCCCCTTTAGGCCCCTTTGGGGTCAGAGCCCCTTTATGCAAATTGTTCCCCTCTGCCAAGGAGTTTTTCTGACCAATTGGGTTCAAATCCTTCATAACTCTATGACACGTAGCGATTTAAAGGAATATCCTCTATTTTCCCCTATTGGGCCCACACCCCTTTGGCCCATCGGGGCTCAGAGTCACCATTTTAGCAAAATCTTTCCCCTTCCCCGAGGAGTTGTCTGACCAAATTGGGTTCAAATCCATCCATAACTTTGACTAGTAGCGATTTAAAGGAATTACTCTATTTCCCTATTGGGCCTGCCCCTTGGCCCTTTGGGCAGAGCATCATTTATGCAAAATTTCCTCCCGAGGGTGTTTCTGACCAAATTGGGTTAAACCTTCAATATGACTAGTAATTTAAGAACACTATTCCCTATTGGGCCGCCTTTGCCCTCGGGTCAGAGACCATTATGAAATCGTTTCCTTCCAAGGATTTCTGACCAAATGGGTCAAACCCATAACTTATGACAAGTAGCGATGTTAAAGGTACCTCTATCCCAATTGGGCCGTTGCCTTGGGGAGCCACCATTATGCAAAGTTCCCCTTCCTCCAAGGATGTTTCTGACAAAGGGTCAAATCCATCATAATTTTAAAGTAGCGATTAAATCTCTATTTCCCCTATTGGGCCCCACCCCTTTGGCCCATCGGGGGTCAGAGTCACCATTTATGCAAAATCTGTTCCCCTTTCCCCAAGGATGTTTCTGACCAAATTGGGTTCAAATCCATCCATAACTTTGACTAGTAGCGATTTAAAGGAATTACCTCTATTTCCCCTATTGGGCCCTGCCCCTTTGGCCCCTTTGGGGACAGAGCCATCATTTATGCAAAATCTGTTCCCCTTCCCCCGAGGATGTTTCTGACCAAATTGGGTTCAAATCCATTCATAACTTTATGACTAGTAGCGATTTAAAGGAATTACCTCTATTTCCCCTATTGGGCTCCGCCCCTTTGGCCCCTCCGGGGTCAGAGCCACCATTTATGCAAAATCTGTTCCCCTTCCCCTAAGGATGTCTCTGACCAAATTGGGTTCAAATCCATTCATAACTTTATGACAAGTAGCGATTTAAAGGAATTACCTCTATTTCCCCTATTGGGCCCCGCCCTTTTGGCCCCTTTGGGGTCAGAGCCACCATTTATGCAAAATCTGTTCCCCTTCCTCCAAGGATGTTTCTGACCAAATTGGGTTCAAATCCATTCATAACTTTATGACAAGTAGCGATTTAAAGGAATTGCCTCTATTTCCCTATTGGGCCCGCCCCTCCGGCCCCTGGGGGGTCAGAGCCACCATTTATGCAAATTCTGATCCCCTTCTGCCAAGGATGTTTCTGACCAAATTTGGTAAAAATCCAATAAGAACTTTTTGACTAGTAGCGATTTGAAGCAAATGTTGACGGACGGACGGACGGACGGACGGACGCCGGACGCCGCGCCATGACAAGCTCACCGGACCTTCGGTCCAGGTGAGCTAAAAACGAGAAAGTTTTGATCAAAATGAAGATAATATACTGACAGTCATATTACAAAATCTATAAAACACCTGTGACACCAGATGAGATTCGGAAATTACAAGGGGTTTAATAGTTTCTTGTCTTCTCTCAAAAATGCATTCCTATGTAATGAAAAATAAGTTACATCACGTATACTTATTTGTCTTGTATGTCCAGCTGTTCATCTATATAGCAGAATAATGTTGAATTTCAATCACGAATAAATATTTAAAATTTTGCACAAAAATAGTCATATAATATACATAAATGTTTCTTTGGACATGTAGTGTTTTAAAATCACAAATAATTTGATGTAGACGCTAACAATGTCTTCTATAGTTACTTTGTGGTAATTTGTAGCATGGAATCAATCTAAGTTACAAAAATAACCAAACCTATTAATTAGCCCAGCAGTCATGCTCACAAGTGTCTATAGCACAAGGAAGGAGCATTTGTTTGACCGGATTTGACTTTATGTAGGTATAAACACATATTTAGTTTTGACCTTGAAAAGCAAATGGCGGCTGGGGATGATATTACACAATTATGGCATAAAAGGAGGCATTTCAGCCATTAAAAATGCTCCTATGTCATACTTTAAGACATCTGATTATAGTAAGAATGACCTTTTTAAGACAAATTGTCAAACTGGTGAGTTTTGGGCCTTTTTCAGAAATATATATCTTTTACCCCAAACTCAACAGATGGACATTTTTTTTTCCTTAAACAGTCTTCCTGTCATGTCTAGAGTTCTCTATAAAATCTAATATGAGCATTTTTGACGTTTGAAATACCTTCTTATATGCCATATTTGTGTGATATTGTTCACAACCGCCATTTGCATTTCAAGGTCAAAATAAAATCACTGTTAATACATATCATAAAGTCAAATCTAGTCCAATCTTGTGCTTTTGACCCTTGTGAGCAAAACGACATGACTGTTTTGCACAATAAGTGCGATACAAATGAGTCAATTATGTCCCCCTGAAACATGCATTTTTCTCATGTTGAAATTTACAAACAACTGAACAAATTAAATGTCAACAGCAAGGCCCACAGTTTGACATGATACATATCAACATTTTATCGAGTTACTTCTATTAAACTGCACCCCAGTAGGGATGTATAGCCTTGTAAAATATCAACGTTTTGGCTGGGTTCGCTGTTTTTGATGCCCCTTAAGGTAAAGTAAGTGTAAGCCAACCTCAAAGGTTTATTATTGAAAAAAAACTCGAAGTTCATAACTTGTCAATATGTATACATTTTTAAATGTTTTGTGATACAAACTCATCGTAAATTAGATAACAAATATCTTCTAGAAATGAAAGTTTACCCAGACATCAACCTTCCTGAATAGTACTGAGAAACTAAAAACTTGATAAAATTTGACTTTGACTATGAAGTAACATGTTAAGTCCATCGGGGAAGCAAGCGGGTGGCCGGGTGGCGCAGTAGTATTATACATGCCTTTCACATAGGCGGCCAGGGTTCGATTTCCCGAAAAACTTAGGAATAACCTCTCCGAGCACGTAGGTTTTCTCTGGGTACCCCGCTTTCCTTCCACACAAAGACCCCTTGCGAGTAAGTAAATTGATATAACTTTTTTCCCAAATTTTGCAAACTAAATCAAGTTGAAATTTTACGAGAAAACGATAGTGTGTCAAATGAACAAAATGTAAGTGTTCATAACATCAAAATATACCATAATAAAAACATTAGCGTAATCATTCAGATGTGTTGAGATTTTCAGTGGATGAAAGGTGAATCGAGATGTCCACTATGCTAACTACTTAAATAATAAGTGTTTTTGTTGTTGTTTTGTGTGTTTTCTTACGAGTATGCCTATCTTCTTTTCTTTTAGAGAAATAGTGACGAAAGCTTAGGATTCCAACGTGCTGATAGTGATAACGATAACGATAGCTTCTTTGTAGCCTGTAACTCCATGTTTGTATTGACCATGTTGATTTTATCAAATATTTCAACGAGAGCTTTTGTGATTGAATTGATATATAGTGCTATTTACTTTGATGTGGTAAAATAAATATTTTTGAGTCATGTAAAAGCGTCTTGGACTTGTCCATGCAAACACTATTGTTTATAAACTAATTCATAACGGACACAGCACGTCATCAATTTGAAAGAATGTTAGCGTTGCACTTATATTCAAGATCACATGAAATGCACATTACGGCAGTGCGAAAAGCGCTAAAATAATAGTATAGCTAAAATAAAATTGCCGCAAAAATAAGATTACCAGGTTAAAAGGTTTGAATACGAAATAAACACTAATTAGATAAAGATATATACATTACTATTTAGTATGTATCAGTCTACGATTAGTGAAAACAAAACAATGATTAATCCAATCGGTTCTAGAGTCGTTTTCGTGAACACTTGACATATATTTTTGACATGAAATCAAAGACCCTATCATTTTAACTATATTCTTACTAATTAACCTGGCGTTTACTTGTACGTTATTAATTCGGCGTAATATTAATTATTCTTGAGCGTTGTTTCTTCGTTATAATTTGTCGTAACACCTCAGCATATCATTGCCGAGTGTGGGTGTTCTTAACGCTGAAATCACCTCAATACCTTAAATTCAAGATTTCAAGATATTTTATTCACTCAGGACACACAAAGTGTGTAACAAGAGATCAATATGACAAAAGAATGTACATGGCTTACATGGTTATAACGTGAAAATACAAGAGAGCTTATACTAACGTAGTTACATGTATAAGCTATGTTATCTCACTAAACTTATTATAACTACTATCGGCAGTATGCTTCAGTGAGGTAGCACTATAAATCGGCAAAAGTTCCGGCCTATCACAAGGAGACTTAGCACGAGCATATTGCAGCCTCCCAAAACACACATACGCATGTCGCACGCACGGGAGGCCGTCCTTAAATGACCTTAGCTGTTAATAGGACGTTAAGCAAAAGAAACCAAACCAAACCAAACCAAACTATACAACATTCGGAATAATATAATTGCGTATTTTCTACTTGAAATACAAAGTTTTCCTACATTTTTTTAGGAAATGACTCACTTAGCTAATACCGATTTGTTACCCATTTACAAGAGATCCAAGAGGGATCTTGGCGCCCACCATTGAATGATCTTGATAGGTTCCATGTCAGATTGATCTTTTCTCTACTTTTCCCTTCCCCTAAGTCTTACTAATCTGTGTAAATTCAGAAACAGCCCTCTAGTAATTTTCAAACAAGGATAACCTATATTAGTATATACAAGAGATCCAAGAGGGATCTTGGCGCCCACCATTGAATGATCTTTATAGGTTCCATGTCAGATTGATCTTTTCTCTACTTTTCCCTTCCTGTAAGTCTTACTAATCTGTGTATTTTCATAAACAGCCCTCTATAGCTAGTACATTTCAAACAAGGGGAACCTATATATAAAATTTAAGATTTAGCGATAATGGCTGTCTGTCGGCCATGTTGTTTTCGGATTGGTCCCAATATGCATAACTAGGCACTGAGGGAAACCTACATATGAAATTTGAGAAAGATCCCTTTAGTACTTTCTGAGAAATAACGATAACAAACTTCAATTGTCAATATCCAAGATGGCTGCCTGTCGGCCATGTTGTTTTCCGATTGGTCTCAAAATGCAATATGCATAACTAAGCACCAAGAGAAACATACATATGAACTTTGAGAAAGATCCCTTCAGTGCTTTCTGAGAAATAGCGATAACAAACTTCAATTGTCAAAATCCAAGATGGCTGCCTGTCGGCCATGTTGTTTTCCGATTGGTCTCAAAATGCAATATGCATAACTAGGAACCAAGGGGAACCTACATTTGAAATTTGAGAAAGATCCCTTCAGTACTTTTTGAGAAATAGCGATAACAAACTTCGATTGTCAAAATACAAGATGGCTGCCTGTCGGCCATGTTGTTTTCCGATTGGTCTCCAAATGCAATATGCATAACTAGGCACCAAGGGAAACCTACATATGAAATTTGAGAAAGATCCCTTCAGTACTTTCTGAGAAATAGCGATAACAAACTGCAATTGTCAAAATCCAAGATGGCTGCCTGTCGGCCATCTTGTTTTCCGATTGGTCTCAAAATGCAATATGCATAACTAGGCACCAAGGGGAACCTACATATGAAATTTGAGACATATCCCTTCAGTACTTTCTGAGAAATTGCGATAACAAACTTCAATTGTCAAAATCCAAGATGGCTGCCTGTCGGTTTGGTTTGGTTTATTTTGTTTAACGTCCTATTAACAG
Source organism: Pecten maximus (assembly GCF_902652985.1). Classification (NCBI taxonomy): domain Eukaryota; kingdom Metazoa; phylum Mollusca; class Bivalvia; order Pectinida; family Pectinidae; genus Pecten; species Pecten maximus. The sequence continues at coordinate 20,849,907 of NC_047027.1, forward strand.
CTAAGGTCATTTAATGACGGCCTCCCGTGCGTGCGACATGTATGCATGTGATGAGTGTGTATGCGTGTTTTGGGAGGCTGCGGTATGTTCGTGTTAAGTCTCCTTGTGATAGGCCGGAACTTTTGCCGATTTAAAGTGCTATCTCACTGAAGCATACTGCCGAAGACATCCAGCAGCACACCCCACCCGGTCACATTATACTGACAACGGGCCAACCAGTCGTCCCACTCCAAATATGCTGAGCGCTAAGCAGGAGTAGCAACTACCATTTTTAAAGACTCTGGTATGTCTCGGCTAGGGGACAGAACCCAAAACCTTCCTCACAGCGGCGAACGCTCAACTAAAGGCCAAAAGTGAGGCATTGTCAAGGGAGACATTAGAAAGAAGAGAAAAGATAAGATCCCAAGTTTAGTCGCCTCTTACGATCATGCAATGGGGGCAGCAGGTACAATTCTTACGCCCTACCTGTAGGCTGTCGGCCATGTTGTTTTCCGATTGGTCTCAAAATGCAATATGCATAACTAGGCACCAAGAGGAACCTACATATGAAATTTGAGAAAGATCCCTTCAGTACTTTCTGAGAAATTGCGATAACAAACTTCAATTGTCAAAATCCAAGATGGCTGCCTGTCGGCCATGTTGTTTTCCGATTGGTCTCAAAATATAATATGCATAACTAGGCACCAAGGGGAACCTACATATGAAATTTGAGACATATCCCTTCAGTACTTTCTGAGAAATTGCGATAATAAACTTCAATTGTCAAAATCCAAGATGGCTGCCTGTCGGTTTGGTTTGGTTTATTTTGTTTAACGTCCTATTAACAGCTAAGGTCATTTAATGACGGCCTCCCGTGCGTGCGACATGTATGCATGTGATGAGTGTGTATGCGTGTTTTGGGAGGCTGCGGTATGTTCGTGTTAAGTCTCCTTGTGATAGGCCGGAACTTTTGCCGATTTAAAGTGCTATCTCACTGAAGCATACTGCCGAAGACATCCAGCAGCACACCCCACCCGGTCACATTATACTGACAACGGGCCAACCAGTCGTCCCACTCCAAATATGCTGAGCGCTAAGCAGGAGTAGCAACTACCATTTTTAAAGACTCTGGTATGTCTCGGCTAGGGGACAGAACCCAAAACCTTCCTCACAGCGGCGAACGCTCAACTAAAGGCCAAAAGTGAGGCATTGTCAAGGGAGACATTAGAAAGAAGAGAAAAGATAAGATCCCAAGTTTAGTCGCCTCTTACGATCATGCAATGGGGGCAGCAGGTACAATTCTTACGCCCTACCTGTAGGCTGTCGGCCATGTTGTTTTCCGATTGGTCTCAAAATGCAATATGCATAACTAGGCACCAAGAGGAACCTACATATGAAATTTGAGAAAGATCCCTTCAGTACTTTCTGAGAAATTGCGATAACAAACTTCAATTGTCAAAATCCAAGATGGCTGCCTGTCGGCCATGTTGTTTTCCGATTGGTCTCAAAATATAATATGCATAACTAGGCACCAAGGGGAACCTAGATATAAAATTTGAGAAAGATCCCTTCAGTACTTTCTGAGGATTAGCGATAACAAGAATTGTTTACGGACGGAGGGACGGCGGGACGGACGGACGGAGGGACCACGGACGCAGGGCGATTTGAAAAGCCCACCATCAAAATTTAAGATTGAGCGATAATGGCTGCCTGTCGGCCATGTTGTTTTCCGATTAGTCTCAAAATGCAATATGCATAACTAGGAACCAAGGGGAACCTACATATGAAATTTGAGAAAGATCCCTTCAGTACTTTATGAGAATGGATGCCTGTCGGCCATATTGTTTTCCGATTGGTCTCAAAATGCAATATGCATAACTAGGCACCAAGGTGAACCTACATATGAAATGTGGGAAAGATCCCTTCATTAATTTTTGAGAAATAGCGATAACAAACTTCAATTGTCAAAATCCAAGATGGCTGCCTGTCGGCCATGTTGTTTTCCGATTGGCCTCAAAATGCAATATGCATAACTAGGCACCAAGGGGAACCTACATATGACATTTGAGAAAGATCCTCTCAGTACTTTCTGAGAAATAGCGATAACAAACTTCAATTGTCAAAATCCAAGATGGCTGCCTGTCGGGCATGTTGTTTTCCGATTAGTCTCAAAATGCAATATGCATAACTAGATACCACGGGGAACCGATATATGAAATTTGAGAAAGATCCCTTCAGCACTTTCTGAGAAATTGCGATAACAAACTTCAATTGTCAAAATCCAGATGGCTGCCTGTCGGCCATGTTGTTTTCCGATTGGTCTCAAAATGCAATATGCATAACAAGGAACCAAGGGGAACCTATATATGAAACTTGAGAAAGATCCCTTCAGTACTTTCTGAGAAATAGCGATAACAAGAATTGTTTACGGACGGACGGACGGACCACGGACGCAGGGCGATTTGAACAGCCCACCATCTGATGATGGTGGGCTAAAAAGCAGACGGAAAAACAACGTAAAGGAACTAAACCTACAGTACCTAAAAAGAAGGAAGGAGACGGAAAAAATCACTACATGAAATGAAAACCATAATAGAAAAGGAACACAAAACAAAAGTACAGGACACTACTTCACCAGAAATGGATAAAAATGAATAAAAAGAGGCAAAGTAAAGCAGAATTGAACGAGATGGAAAAATGGAAGGAAAGTGAAGCCTTTTTTCAATGTCTACTTCATGATTTGAGTCGGTGTATCGAAGAAATGATTATTAAAGTTTCTAAGATTGAAACTCCACCATACATTGAGGCTGCTAAGGACATCTGTATTCTAAATTCAGGGTCCACAGTGGATAATTCTGCTCTGCGCATACTGCCTGACGACATCAAAACAGCAGGGCTATTACCAATCACAGTCCGTGGCGATGGTAACTGTCTTCCGCGAACAGGAAGTGTCATCATCAGTGGGAAAGAAGATAAGCATCTAGAGGTTAGAGGTAGGATTGTTCTGGAGCTCGTGACAAACATCAACCTTTACACGGATCCTAGCCATCTCCGTCGAGGCACCCTCTACCATGAGGCCAAAAATCTTCCTAAAAACTTTGCCAAGTATTCAGACGTCTACACCCCAGGAGAGGTACTTACAGAAGCTGTTGTACAAAGGATTTTGTTCAACGAAATACACTGTAGTGAAAATATGTACTCCTAACTCTTACATGGGCATATGGCAATTGTTTGCTTTGGCTTCTGTTCTCCAAAGGCCTTTGAGATCAGTGTATCCTAATCTTAGTAATGTAAATGTAAGGCGTCATTTGAACAGGGACATTATGCCTCGAGAGATGAAGGAACTTTCTCCTGTATACGTTATGTGGTCTTCCACCAGAACAGATGAGATGGCCCTCAATCATTGGATTCCAAATCACTTCTGTCCACTTCTCTCTATAACCAACGATGTTGCAGATGATGTGATGGCCTTGGCAGATGTCGGTATTGAAGATTTTAGTGCAAATTCTTATCAAATAGAGAACATTATCTGTACCTTGTGCTCTCCACCCAGGGACGAGGATTTGGAGGAAGACACACTATGTGAAGTGCACAGTCCCATATCAGTTAATCAGGTATAAATTTACATAAAAGCCATAAAAAATGACAGAAAATGCCACATTACATTGTTAATTTTTACATGGACTGTAATAGATCTATGCTATTTATTTTGTAATCATTGGTACATGAATTCAAAATTTGCTCTTTGTATTTTTCAGAATCAATTTCGAATTTAATTATAAATATTATTAAGCAATGACTGTCTAGTTTGTCGGTTCTAATGCTACCATTAACATATAAACATATCAATCTATTTAACTTTAGGAATATGATGACAGTACGTCTCCAGTGATCTCAATTATCTCAGAGTTCGGCAGACAGCCATCTTTGACTTCACCTCCACCCAGGGACTAGGATTTGGAGGAAGACACGCTATGATAAGTGCACAATCCCATATCAGTTAATCAGGCATTTACATAAAAGCCATAAAAAATGATAGAAAATGCCACATTACATTGTTAATTTTAACATGGACTGTAATAGATCTATGCCATTTATTTTGTAATCATTTAATATTAAATGCGTTTTACCTTAAGGATGTTGATCCTATGCCCGAACAAGATCTTCCTGACCAGGACCAGGATCTTGGCCCTTCACCTGACCAGGACCTTGGCCCTTCACCTGACCAGGATCAGGACCTTAACCCTTCACCTGACCAGGACCAGGACCTTAACCCTTCACCTGACCAAGAGGAGAAAAACAGTTTGCCACGGTATGCATCTATTTTTAACTTTAGGCAGAAAATTAGTTCTGTTCCCTGCTTCCTGGAGAAAACAAATCAACAAATTTATTTATTGTGTATTCTGTGTACTTTATTGTAAAGTATGCCTACTGAAGGTCGTTAGACACCGTTAAGACCGCTTGGTCATCTTGGTTTTTTGGCCTTGCTACAAATAATTGAAACGTAAAATGTCAGTAATTCTGCATTTATGTATTAGCATAATATAGATAATCAAAAGAATGTTTGAAATTACAGGCCAGGGGACTTTTTGAAAATTAAATATGGCAATTCAGAATTGCCTGCTGTGGTAAGAAATGAAGTTGTTCAATGTTAATTGTTGATTTATGAAATTTTGAAAGTATATCAGCAGCAGATTAGTAGTAGTTTTCAGCTGAAATAGAAAGAAACCAACTTTGTTTTGCAAACAACACTGCTGCAGACTTACTTTTGTTTCATAAAGACCTTTTTAAACATACACATTTTTTGTTTTGCTGATGTTTGTTTTTCTTAGTTCAGGTTAATTTAATTGTGAAAGAAAATAAGTTTCATTAAATTTGTCCTTCATACTGCATTTGGTATTTGAATTATTCCGTTTCTGACTGATGACAATGAGTATTAAATAGTTAAAAAATAATTCATATACTAGTATTCCCTCATGAAACTATTATTACGATTTAATTATAATACATGTATTTCATGTCAATTCTTCAAATTAAAGAAACATTGAATTACTCAATATATTTTTTTCAATAAGTTTCATGATCAGCATTTCATTCATTAATACTTCATGTGTTGCAGGTTGACTATTGGCCTTTCATCAGTTTTTTTTTTTTAAAAAGGACAGTAAAGGCTGGCTGATGCAAGACATCTTAGATGATATTGCAGGGAAATTGGAGGCACCTTCTATCAAGGCACATGGAAGGAAAACTTTGTTTATCTTTGAAGGTCAGTTTGATATGTTGTTCAATCCTTTTCATTAATTATCATTGGTTTGGTTTGGTTTATTTTGTTTAACGTCCTATTAACAGCTAAGGTCATTTAAGGACGGCCTCCCGTGCGTGCGACATGTATGCGTGTGATGAGTGCGTATGTGTGTTTTGGGAGGCTGCGGTATGTTTGTGTTAAGTCTCCTTGTGATAGGCCGGATCTATTGCCGATTTAGAGTGCTACCTCACTGAAGCATACTGCCGAAGACACCCAGCAGCACGCCCCACCCGGTCACATTATACTGACAACGGGCGAACCAGTCGTCCCACTCCTAATTTGCTGAGCGCTAAGCAGGAGTAGCAACTACCATTTTTAAAGACTCTGGTATGTCTCGGCCAGGGGACAGAACCCAAAGCCTTCCCCCACAGGGGCGAACGCTCAACTAAAGGCCAAAAGTGAGGCAGTGTCAAGGGAGACGTTAGGAAGAAGAAAGTTGTTAAGGACGAAGAGAAAAGATAAGATCCCAAATTTAGTCGCCTCTTACGATCATGCAATGGGGGCAGCAGGTACAATTCTTACGCCCTACCTGCAGGGCTCATTAATTATCAAGAATAGAATTTGCATACAAGTTATTAACAGGAATATCGTGTAATTTGCAATTGTTCCAAAAGGATTTATAAACACTTTTAATGTTTTTTTTTGCTCTTTTTTTTGCAGACTTGGATGCCTAAATATGTACTCAGCAGCTCTGTAAAACAGATAATGGATTAAATAAAATTTGAAGTATCAAAGCTCAAGACTTTTATTTTGTCTTTGCATCAATTTATTAGTGAATCTCTGATTCACAAATTAGTATGCCTTTCACCAATAGCTGATGGAAAATTCTGGCAATAACAGTCATGAAGAGGCTAATGCTGCTATTTTCATATTATATGGTGATAAAAGGATTGTGATCATCAATTTTCTGCATTTAACATTCAACATTTAATTCAATATTTGTGTGAGATAGAACATGCTCATACATACAATAAAAATAAAACCATTAGTATTCCACAAAATCTAAAGACTCATTTTTAAAAAAATGTGAAAACCGGTGTTTGTCCTGAAGAAAGTTCCTATGTTGAACCAAACAAATAATGTTTTGTCCAATGTAACGTCCATCATGTCATTTCCGTCCACTGTAATGTCCATAGATAGACAGAATTAAAATATGTACCAATTACAAAAAATGAAATTACATAATGTAATTTTAATAATTTCAAATAATTATTATGAAATTAGGATTTTTGTTTGTAATTCTAATGGCCTTTGGGATACATGTATGTCAAAATGTGACAAGTGAAAAACGTGTCTATCAAAAATGACATCAGTCAGCAAACGTCCACATCATGAATGTCTGTCAAAAATTACATTAGCAAATGAAATTTGAAAATAGCAGAGAAAAAAATCAGTGAAGGAGTCGTTGAATATTGTCTTGAGTTGGCATAACTGTACTTGGTTTGTCCCGACACCTGGTGTTTGTCCTTTGTTCGTCCCAACGTCAGACTTTTCTGTCCTTTGTTCGTCCCAACGTCAGACTTTTATGTCCTTAGTTTATCCAACACCATTACCCGTACTTTTATTTTTCATTTATAGCTGTTGAAAACACACAATATCAATTAGCTTCAAACTATGTTTTATGTTTCTTGAAATTTTTCTGGGAATGCTTTCAAATACAAAAAAATAATTAGTACATCTGTTAATTGTACTAACATGTCTGTCTCTGTTAGTCCCAACACTTTCCCTATTTTCCTAAAAAAAAAAATTGTTTAATCTATGGATAATCAAACATTTAATTTATTACTTAGACTCAAATTAACATCTGTTCAACACAATGAATCACCATATAATATTTTCCTTCTGAAGATCTTGAAGGTTTTGTCTGTCCTCATTCGTCCCAAACTTGGACAGACCATGTCTAATTTCCATGTTATAATCTCTAATTATGAAATAATGATTATATTGGTCTGTGTAACATATCAAAAGTTTGATATTTGAACATTTCTAAAATTATGTTTGAATGTTAAATGTTCATGGTTTGAAAATTAACATGACTGTAACACATCAGTGGGCACCATAGTGAATAGCCACTCTTCTATTAGAATTAATTCTAACTTGGTAAACATTATAAACATGGGATGACAGTTTGATGGTTTGCACGTGATGACCGTGACCGACCCCACGGGCTGATGGTTGGAGCCATAATGGGTTAAACTATAATTTCAAAATCCTCTTCTCAACTTCCAGACATTGTTAGAAACAAATACTCTTCACTAGATTGAACGGCCTTAAGGTTCTTTATTCAAAATTATAAATTTCAATAACCCTGGGGTCTTATGTTGCCTTTTGTGAGGAGGTACCCTTTACGTTGTTTATTTAAGGAAATCTCAATTTTTGACTATCATTTGTGTCATTTCTATTGGAATTAGCAGTTTGGAAGACAGTTTGCTGGTATGCAATTATTGGCCACAGGGGGCTGGTGGGCGAGGGTCAAAAAGCGTCAAACTTGCAGAAAATATTTCAAAACTCAGGTGACCGTTAAGGCCCTGGCATTTGTCATAAAATTAGATTTGAGAGAGTTGACTTCACTGTCGAATTTACAATATTTCATCCCCCCCCCCCCCCCCCCCCCCCCCCCCCCCGTCTAAGATTTCCCATTAAAACGGGAAACATAGTCTAAAACCGAAAATTATCGTATTATTTCAAACCACAGCTTGTTTCGCCCTTGCTTTCCTTTTCCCCCAAAAACTTATAGATATCCTTTAAAAATTATTCAAACTGCAAACATACCTAAAAACTACAAACAAGTTTCAAATTAAAAGCAATGATTTAATTATAAAAATACATGTTTGATGATGGACTTATGGTTTTTCTTGGTATATTTCTCCTACAGGTTATTTTTTTAACTGAAAATTTAGAAGTCTTAATCAGAAATTTGTGAAATTTCCACCATTACATAAATTATTTAAATATATTTACAATCCCCTACATTGCTTCATGAAATCACAGTTGAAAAAAGATGCTTATATTTTATCAAGGTATCCAGCGAAAAGTGTTGATAAACTTTTTCGGGGAAAAAATTTAAGAGCTTTTTAAAAAAGAAATCAAAAACCGGCTTGTGATCTTTAAAAACGGATTAGGATAATTTAAAAAATTTTTGAGGCCCAAATTCTTGAATTTTGTTTGGAAAGTGTTTTATCACCCGGGAAATCGTGAATTTAACTTATTTTTTTGATAGTCTTAAAAAAATTTTTTGCTCTTTAACTATTTAACTTTTAAAAATCGAAGTCGTCTTCCTAAATAGCGAAATAACTCAGCACGTCGCTCGGAATGGCTCCTTTTTTCAACATGCAATTAATTAGTTTTACTCTGAAACTAACCTTTTTTAAAAAGCCTTTCGGAAAAAAAAGCTTTGGGGTTTGGTTTTTTAAGTTTAACGTCCCTTTAAAAACTAAGGGCATTTAAGGACGGCCCCCCGTGCGTTGGGCATCAGGTGTGGTGGTGCACATGGTGTTTTGGGAGGCTGCGGTATGTTGTGCTAAGTCCCTTGTGATAGACCGGAAATTTTGCCGATTTAAATGCACCTCACTAACATACTGAGAAACACCCAGCACACACCCCACCCGGAAATTGTATTTTTTTCCCAAAGTAAAAGTTATAACTTTTCTTAATAAAGGGGGTTTACCCCAGTTCTTTGAGTACAAACCCAAAAAAAACTTTATCACCCGAGTCCCTAATTACTGCAAAGACATACGGGTTTTGTATACGATATCTTTCCGTACATCTTGCAGTTTTGATTCATGCCAGGGGCAATGCCCGGCTCGCGGGTGCTTTATTTTAAGTCTGTTCATTTCAAATGCCCCTTTGAGTTGTTTTTTGTTTTTTTAAACCTGTATGCCCCCAACTTCAAACCTCAGACCACCACATCCTTCCCCCGGGAAAAATCTGCATATATTGGGAGTAGTAGCAGTTGCTCAGGGTAACAGATTAGAGATCTTTAAAAGCATCCCCCCTATCTATAACAATAATTTTGGGGTTTTGTTTTACGGGTTCATATTACTCCCCATCAATCTAAGACATTTTGGGGGATTTTCAAAACCCATTGAGTTTGACAAGAGGGGAGCTCAATATTTCCCATTGATTTTTTGCTTGCATACTTTCTAAATAAAAACCAAAATTATCGCCTACTTGGTTTTGGTTTTTTTTTTTTTAAAATCCTTTACGCTAAGGAATTTAAGGGCGGGCCCCCCTGCGGGAGATACTCGTGTGGGGAGTGCGATGTTTGTTTTTGGGGCTGCGGTATTTCGTGTTAAATGCCTTGTATAGGCCCGGGAAATTTTTCCGACTTTTTGCTCCCCCCACTGAGCATACTGCCGAAGACTAAAGACACCCCAACCCCGGGCATTGCCTGACAACGGGCGAAAACCCGCGTTTCCCCTACAAAAAGCGAGCGTAAGCAGGTAGCAAAAATATCATTTTAAAAAACTTGGTATTCTCGGCTGGGGACAAAACCCAAAAAAACCCCCTCACACGGCGAACGCTCAACTAAGGCCAAAAGGGGGCATTGCAAGGGGGACATTAGGGAAAGAAAATTGTTAAAGAAAAAAGATAGATTTTTCGCCTCTTCGATATCAAGGGGGGAGCAGGGACAAATTTTTACGCCCACCTGAGGGCCTACCGTTAGAACCGGGAACAGACATAAATTAAGGGAACAAAAACCCGTTTTAACTGCCAAAGAAAAGGGGCATTTTTTCTAGGGATTGTAGAACCTTAATCAGGGGGAAAAAAATAAGACACAGTAAGGATACGTCAAAATCGGGCTACCATAGTCAAAGGGGAGGTACTCAAGGAAAGGTTCAGCCAAGTCAGCTTACCCAAAGGGCAAGGGCAAAAAACCAAAGTCAAGAACAATCAAAAACAAAACAGAGAAAAAGACCTTTCCTTCAAACAGTATGGCTGATCAGAGGTCATGTCCCCGAGGGAATAGGGCGCAAGGGCCCAAAAATATTTTTAAAATAATTTTAAAAGGGGCTAGTCAGATGGGGGGATTTGTATGGCAAAAATTTTTAAGAAAACATGATGTCTTAAACCAGGGCCACAATACCTCCACTAGTCTGTATCGAGTTTCCCAAACCCAAAGCCATATTGGAAAAAGACGTGGAAAATAGGATGGGTACTTGTAACTCCTTGGGGAGGGGAACTTTTCCACTAGGATCGAAGGGGTCTACCCAAACCTTTAAAAAAGATAGTGGCGGACATAAGGGACCAGTATATTGGGGGGTGACTCCCGAAAAGCAAAAAAGGGAAAAAAAAGATTGGTAAAGGAGCCGTCATCTTTAAGGACGGGAACCCTGCCCTGGTGCCGAGGGCCAACACCGATTTCGAACAATGGGAAGAAATGGTGATACCGCTGCCTGAGCATATTTTCCTGCGAGATAGTTGGGGATTTTCCCAACGAGAAGACCAAAATATAATGGTATAGATTTTTTATAGGCAAAAAATATTAGTAGGGGAGATTATCTTTTTATCTTTGAAAACCATTACCCTTACGGGGGAGACCTGACCGATGAAACCCCCAAATTAACCCAAAGGGCAAAGACGCCGGTGTGAAAACCCTTCGACCAAAACAGGTGAGATCCTTTTTAAGATGGGGAGACGTCATTACCCGGGATAAAAAAGGAAAATAAGCAGCAAAGGGGGGGGGATGAACATATACCAAGAATTCCTGCTCCGTAAACCAGTGATGAAGGCTGTAAGTCAAAACCCGATGAGGGCAACAACTGAAAAGGGGTTTTCTGACACTGAAGAGCCACATAGGTGTTTGCGAAGAATAAGAACTTAGCAAAACAGGGAAAGTAAAAAACAATAAAAAAAGGGGATGCTCCACCTTCAAACAAGCTCCAAAAAGAATCCCCCTCCAAAGGGAATGCGAAAAAGGATACAGAGGGGTTGAAAAGCCGGCGTATCAACCATCAAAACACCATGGGGTTGGAAACGTTTGGTCAAAAAGGCTGATACTCGTGGCGGGTTCTGCGTGGGGTTATCGGAAGTTAAAAGAAGTAAACCCTAAAGACTCCTATCCCTTTCCACGGGTAGACGATTCGTTGACACACTTGAGGTTCAAATTGGTTTCTGTACTAACTTAGAGTGGGTTTGGGGTGGGGGTTATCCTTTTGGGCCCGGGGGAAAACTGCGTTCGTAACACGCGGGTTTCGAAATTTTAATCCATGCCTTTGGACTCTGTAATGCGGCGGCCCCCGTTTGAAAATTATGGGTGTTAATTCGGAAGGAACAATGGCACTCATGTTTTTATATAGTTTTATGACATCTAAAATTTTCGGCACTCGAACAACATTTGGGGCGATTGATCATACTGGAAAGATTTAAAAAAGCTGGCTTGAAAATTTCACCTGAAATGTATTTGTTTCAAAAGGGAAATTAAGTTTCTAGGTCACATGGGCAAGGGGAAGGAACTCACCAATCCTGCAAAACGAAAAGGGGGATACCCGGCCAAAACCCCAAAAAGTGTCAAGGAAATCTATTCCTGGGAACCCTCAGCTTTACCGAAAATTATCAAAGGGGTTTCTTTTTATGCCAACCATTGAAAAGGGTTACCCAGAAGGGGGTCAAATTTGAATGACGGAGGAATGTCACCACGATTTACACACTAAAAAGGGCACTCGTTACCCCTCCCCTGTTCTTTTTACCCAATGCGGGAAAACGAGTTTAGACACAATGCTGTGGGTTTGGGATTTGGGGGATGTTACCGATACAGGAGATGGGAACATCCCATTTATTTCACCGTACTTTCAGAACGGAAAAATCTATGCTGAGCAGGGGAGAGCCACATGGTTGCTCGTAAACACTTCCATACTACCTGTAGGGCCGATTCGGGGTCGTACTGACCATGGGCCTAAATTTTGGGAAAAGGGGGTTCAAAACCCAAAGGGCAATTATTAGGTGGCTGGAAGCGTTAGACCCTATAACTATCAAACCCCCACAACCTGGGAGGGGACCGCTAATCGATGGGTTGTACGGAGAAAATGGGAACTGTAATTCTTAAAAATTTCCTGAGGGTGAATCAATTGGGGGAGAAAACAAAAAGGCGAAAACCCAAAAGGAAGGGGGATCAAAAAGGAAAATGAACTGGTCCAACCCCTGGATTGGTTTCAAGGGCTCCCCCACAAAAGGTGGGGGGAAAAACGAAATGACCCCCAAAGCCATGTGGGGGTGGAAAAAGGGGCTAAACTCCACATGGGCAGAAATATCCTCCATCAAGATAATCAGGGGTTTATTGGTCTCAATGGAAACCTGAGGGTTTAAAGGGGAAAGGAAACTATATAGAATTTGGGGGAAAAAAGGCACAGGGGAGAAATTGGCAGGCAATGTACCAAAGTATGGATTCGAAGGGGATGGTGTCTCCACAAAGGGGGTTTGGGCAGGGCACCTAGGGCCCAACCGACCTTGCCCGTTTAGGGACCGTTTTTCTGGGGTGGCATAAATCGATGAACGGCGGGATATTGATAGTTGTCCAAAAATCAGCTCGTAAAAAACCCGAAGGAGCACCGTGGAAAATGGAACCAGTACAGAGTAGGGGCAACCGATGGGGAGAATACTTTAGATTTATGGTCAACCCCTTCCCCAAAACTCCAAAAAGGAAAACGCTACTATTGTTGTGACTGACACTTTTTCCCCCTTTGGGCGGGAAACTCCCTTCCTCCAAGGGCCCCACCCTGGCAAAATTATTGGTAAAGGTTTTTCCAGATTTGGATCCCCCTTCAAATACCTCAAACCAAGGGGACAATTTTAATCCATAGTCAAAAACTCGGAGGAGAAGACCAAACCACCCCTTACCCCCCCCGGGGGGTGGCCTAGTCAACGCTAAACGAACTTAGAAAACTTTTATAAAATTTTCAGTAGGGGTCAAAAGGTTTTGGGGAAAACACTTCAATTGTGATGTATGCAATGTCGTCTGTACGGAAAATACTGGGGAAACCAGCCCTATGATTTTAGGACGAAGGGAGAGCCCCTGCGATTTAATGTGACCACCGCATGATATACCGACCAGCAACCACTATACGGGAAGTTTAAAATATGTTTTAACCCCCATGTGGGAGGTCCCCCACCATGCGCAAGACAAAATAGGTGACGGGACAGCAAAAAAATATTACACCTCAGTCACAATACCATTGGGAGATGGAGAATTAATTAAAGAAAAAAGGGAAGGGGGGAAAACAAAGTATTTTTGGGGAAACCCAGGGGGGGGGGGGGGGGGGGGGGGGGGGGGGGGGGGGGGGGGGGGGGGGGGGGGGGGGGGGGGGGGGGGGGGGGGGGGGGGGGGGGGGGGGGGGGAAAAAAAAAAAAAAAAAAAAAAAAAAAAAAAAAAAAAAAAAAAAAAAAAAAAAAAAAAAAAAAAAAAAAAAAAAAAAAAAAAAAAAAAAAAAAAAAAAAAAAAAAAAAAAAAAAAAAAAAAAAAAAAAAAAAAAATTTGGGGCCCAGAAAAACCCAAAAGGGAGGGGACCCCTTTCCTAACCCGGGGGAAGAAGTTCCAAAAAAACCCGACGGGTAACTGCTTTAAAAAAAAAAACGGGACTCCCAAAAGCCAAACCCAAGGAGTTTTATATTTAGGGAGACAGAAGTTCCGTTACAACAACAGCAAACTGTGGAATGTCCTGCACCATGTGAGGGTGCAATTTCACACCCAACAAGATAACCACATAGAAGACCACGGCCCCAGAATCATTTGCACGTGTAGTTATCCCAACTCGGGCGGCGTCATCGATGGGGACAATGCGGGAAAGACAGAACAGAGCTAGCCCCCGACCTGTTGTAAAGTAAACAGTGCAGTTGCCACCACCCGTAAGGACCGGAGAACACCCACCCCCAGCGCGCCTTCTACAACAAAGTCACTCCCCACACATTTCACCCCTGATGTCAGAGTGGGAGGGATCCACCCCCGGTAACCCTTTGGGTGAGGAGGTGGAGTTACACGAGACCCTCGCAGGGCCATGGGATGGACCCAGTACGACAGTGGGGACCATGACAGTGAAGGAAAGAACCCTAGAACGACAAGGCAAGAGTGAAGGAGGCATCCTTACCATCTGGATTCCCCCATCATGCCAGAATCAGCCAACCTCTCAGAGGAGACGACCCCGCCACCCTTGTCAGAGGTAACCATGGAAGGATTAAGTCACCATTAGAGCAGTGGGGAACCGAGTCAACAGCTGCGACCGTGGGAGGAACCACAAAACACCACGAGTACTGAGGGCATCCCAACGGAGACACTGGACAACTTAGCAAGGATCCCGTTTCTTCTTCCGGGGAGCGCCGAGCACCATCTTACAAAGGGGGCACTGCTCAACTTATGAGGAACCCGTATGGCCGCCAGGAAGAAGGGGCACTTAGGAGACACTTTTTTTCCTTGGGGCCGTGAGGGGGGTTGACCCCTGATGGGAAACTACCATACTCCGGGGGGTTTCGGGGGAAAATTTTTCCCCCAGAAAAAAATTTAAAGGACAAATTTTTTTGTTAAAACCCCCTTTTTTTTTGTGGTAAAAAAAGGACATATAAAGAGAAAAGGTTAAAAAATTGTTTTTTTTTTTGACGGGTGATTTTAATATGGGTTTTTGGAAATTGATGTTTGAGCCTTGTACCGTAGTTGTCAATTTTAAAAAATTTTATAATGTTCCCAAAATTTTTAAAAAAGGATAAAAATTAACCAAAAAAAGCCTTTTTTTAAAGGAGCCCAAGGAAAATTACCTTTTTTTTGGTTTGTTTTGTTTAAAGAATTTTTAAGGTCTTCATAAAAGTACAATTACTCTACCATGTACTTTGGCTTAAAGTTGTTTAGTAATTATTAAGCCAACTTATTTAGAAATAATATGCTAGTATACTTGCTACATGTATTAATATATTTATAATTGTTCCGATGGTGAAGTGATGATAAGTATTCAGGTACTTATACCTGTTTTATTTAAAGTAAAAGAGTCATTACTAGTCAAAGTTAATATGAGTTATCTATAGTTAAGCTAAAGCTTTGTTATTTTAAAATATATAATTTAATGTTTTTCAAATGGATGTTAAAATTACCCGTTGTATTTAATTTTAAAGTGTTATGTCCGGGGCGGGCATTTAATGTTGGGGGTTTGTAACGTTCCCCGGGGCACCAATTGGTAGGTATGTGGTGAAAAGATCGGTTGTTGGCGTTTAACATTCGTAGGATCAGAGAGTGTTTGAAGAAAGTTGCTGCTTGTGGTGAATCCAGTGTTTAAGAGGGAAATTATCACATTCTACTTTGAATAATTTTGCACGGGGAATCTGCTATTCCCCGATCTATTTTGATCATATTCTATCTATTTTAACTTTTTCCTTTATATTCGTCATTTATCGGGGCCCGGGGGTTTAATTTTCCGAATTTATCTAGTAGGTTTTTTGTCGCATGTGTTCTCCGGTCTTTTTTTGTGTATATTTAAAAGGGATTCCCCCCGATTTCGTCAA